>NC_057712.1:4255447-4268945 GCF_004010195.1 Chiloscyllium plagiosum | reverse complement strand
TGGTGGGGAGAAGCTGGCACATGTTCAATGTTGGTGCTTGGCGGACATGAGGTGTGTGCAGGCCACTGGCCATGGGGCATGCGCCGAGATGTTGGGGCTGGATATCTGGGACGGAGATTTGGAGGAGCAAGTGGCAAACCACAATCGCTAAGTCCCTGCTCCAGCACTCGCATTGGGAATTCCTCGTGTTCAGTGTCTGTCTGGCAGGTGGTAAGACTGTACATTTTACATGAAGTGAAGTAACATTGAAGTTGATAATGAGTGACTGGAACCAGGTGGATCTTGTTGACCATTGGGTTGTTAAGTTGGATTAATCAGGAAGCCCTGACTGGTGCAATATAAACAGGAGATTAATGAAGTGGAATTTGAGATTTGTCCTCTTTTCCCTGTGAAATGGTTGTATGGTGGGGTTTGGGGGTCTGGCTTTGCTGTTCCTTTCCCTGCAAATTGCTGTCTCTTACAAACTGCTGTTTGTTGTTAACTGTTTGTTTATAATTTGCACTGGTTAATAAAATAAAAAATATATAAACAGGAGATTCAGAGTGTACTCAGTTCGAAGACAGAGTCCGAGCTGGCTGGTCACAGCCCATGTACTGCACAAATAAGTAAAAGATGACTTGGTGATGGGATACCAGCCCCTGCACTGTTATATCACTGATAATCTCCATTAATAAGCATCTCTCATTACACTAGCCAGAAAATCATCTCAATGTCCATAACTCTGTCGGAAAATGCAATTTGTTGCTGCCAATGTTGAAAAAGGCCTCACTCAAATTCAATCTCACACAATTCTCCCAAATTTCTCACCAAGGTCTGGGAATGTTCCACCTAATATCTTGTTCAACAAGTCTTGTTGAAATTTGGGGAAAATGATTATTAGTGGTATGTCAAGAAATGTGTTAGGAATTTATTTATATGAACTTCCAGAAGGTAAATGCCAAAGCTTGACACAAGACATTGCTAAGAAAAATTAATTTGACTCTGGATTGAAGGGAATTTGAGAGACTCTGATGGTTTTTGCAAGGAATTGTGCAGCATGCAGCAAACAGAAAAAGAATAATGTGTGAAAATTGATAAGATGTGTCGAGTGTTCTCCCTCAGGCTCTCCTGCTCTTAAGCTCCTTTATTCCTTTGTATGTCACTATGAAAACAAAACAGCAAAAATGTTATTGGCAATAATACAGGAACCATGGAAGAAAATAAATGATTCTCCAAAACAACAAACCAAAAATGTGAAAAACAAATTTCTTCCATTGCCACTGGCCCATCAGCACTAATTTAAACTCATGAGCTTCTAACAACAGTGAAAGGATAATACTGAGTGTCAAGAGGTTCTAGCTGCAATTGCTAGATATATATAAGCCTCTAATCAACATGGCATTGGTAAACTAGTAGCAGAACACACTGAATGAAAGTATGAATGAATAATGGGATCTTTTCTGTCAAGATTTTCTTGGTATTCAAAGTGATCTATGTTTTTCCAAATAAACCAAAAAATGGTCCAATACAAATTGCTTTGAACCTTTATATTGTGATTGGGCTCATTCCAAAGTCTGACATGCCCCTTCAGCATCTGGCCCCCAATGGGTGAGCAAATTAACCTTCAATGTTACTGCTTTAGTAGTTTGAGCCTACATAAATTCTAGAAATTCCACTTTAGATCTGCCTATCAAACAACTGCCAGTTAATCAAAACCAAACGTTCTTTAGATTTTGTTCCTTCTGTCTCTGTTTTGCCTTCATCAAAGTCAGCATGAAAGATATACAAACTCTGACAAATTTACTGGTCAGATTGCCATCAATTTCTGCATCCCACTGGAGCAGCACTGTGAAATTGGGACGTTCAGGCATTTGATGATGAGTAAAAATCTCCGGCCCAACTGGTAACAGTGGTGGCTAGGCTGCTATATAAATTCCTGCATACACAGGAGCGTACCATTTGCGTCTTACAATCAACAAACTATTCCAACCTCATCTCACACCACAGCACTGCTCTAGGTTAATCCCATTCTAATAGATCAGAGTGTGCTTGGTCAGACGTAATCAGTGATACTTAATCTGGAAGGTGACATTTTACAGATTAAGACAAAACTGCACAAGTCACATTTACTAATTACTTGAAGACAACCAAAGTGCCTGAACGCAAAATTTCATTTATGTTTGAGGAGATGTTTAGCTCTGACTGCATGGGTGAAATTCACACAACAATTTGTTTAAATTTGCTGACAAATAGAGGATTATTTTAATAAGATAGTCTGGAGGTAGGAGATATGTATTGAATCCCCCCTGAAGACCCTCTATTTTGCATTCCTAGTTTGAATGAATAATTTGAAGCATGGTTCAGATGGTGGAAGCCTTAAAGAAGGTTTGCTTCAACAAGAAAATGGTCTGTGTGGTGAAGTGTCCCCCTCTCTGAGGAAAAGATCTTAGTACTCACTGGTGAGGACTGGGACCAAGCCTGTGCAGATGCAGAAACAGTTTCATTAAACAGAGACTAAAGCTTGAATCTTTTCATTTTGTACTCATCAAACTAGGGCAGAAATAGACTTGGGTGGGGGGGGGAGGGGGAGAAAAGAGACATCGTTTTATCCAGAAAAGAGAAGAGGGTGCTGATTGGTTGGGCCATTATTACCATACATGTACAGCAAGAACAACTGACTGTCCATTTTGATTCTGAGGCTGGGCATGTGAACCCCCGATTGGTCAGAGCTTTAGTATGACTGTGCAGTAGAGGTTGCTGGTCTCATGACCCCTTTTTCCTGAAAAGATGCAATGAATATACAAATTCCTTTAGTATTTGTGAAACAGATCCTGTGTACTTATCCACAGAGCATCTAGCACATGCAAATACATCACACTGACTGCCCAGCAGATAATCTTAAACTGACTTCCATTGTAGCTCTTCCTACAGTTCAGATTAGTTCATGAAAAATTGCCAAATCTTGGTGAGCACAAGGCCACCATTTGAGAATTAAAGCTAAACCTGTTTGAGGCGTTGATTTATTCACAATCAGAGCACTATGTACAATTTTACCTTCCATGAAATGAAAAGGATATGCAAGCTGTGGAGAGAATGCAGAGAGAGCGATGACAGAGAATTGAGAGGGTATTAATATCAAGACAGCATGAACAAGTCAGATCTTTTCTCTTGGAAAAAAATGCTCAAGAGAACCTGAAGAAAGGTCTTTAAAATTACGAATGCTTTTGATAGAACGTACTTGCACCCCTCACAGAAGTGGACTGGGAGACAAGCTAAAGGAGATGTGGGGGGTGAGGTCCATGACCTTCAAGATTCCCCCTGACTGAGTGAGTGGAGTGGCGTGTGGAGGATGGCCTATTCACCCAGAGACATATTGAGAACTTTCACTGTCGAATTAATAGGCTCTCGATAGCATAGCTCTGCTAACACTTATGTTCCACCAGAACAAAGAGTCATTGGTCATGTAGGGACAGTGAGCTGGAAATGCCATCTGCCTATCCTGTGGGTGTAGTGATTGGAGCTCCCCTGATCAGGCTATTTGTGCCCCATTGGAGGGCCCGGTCCCTTCCCTCTCCCTGTCTCTGCCCCATCTTCTTTTCCCTCCTGTAATTGGTCAGTGATATTTGTCAAAGGGGTATTTGACCTTAAAGACATTGACACCCTGAAAGCAGGCAATTGGTTGTCTGTTTGACATTCAATCCTGTCAGATCTTCCAAAAATGGCCAGCCCTGTGAAACCAGTAGGAAGCTGTCTGCACCCTCCATCCTACTCCAGGGCCTTAAATTCAAGATGCAGCCAATGTGTTAAACAGACTGCAATGTTTCCTTTTAAATAGGCAAGGGGCCTGTGGAGAAACAACACGCTCAGGAACTGCTCCAATTTTCCTCAATAAGACCAAGGCTCACTTTCAGGCCAACATTGGACTTTCTGAATAAAAACCGAAAGAACTGCAGATGCTGTAAAACAAAACCAGAAATTGCTGGAAAAGCTCAGCAGATCTGGCAGCAGCTGTGAAAAGAGTTCTGAGGAAGGGTCATTGGACCTGAAATGTTAACTCTGATTTCTCTGCACAGATGCTGCCTGACTTACTGAGCTTTTCCAGCAATTTCTGTTTTTTGTTGCTTGGACTTTCTGGTTGGTGAACAGCCATGTGTAGTGCTTAATTCAGGCCAGAAATCAGACCTAACATGATTTCCACCCTTTAACTATTCCAAAAACAATACATAATTTTCCCAAATCTGAGATCTCCAAGTCAGCAGAACATCTTTGTCATACAGATAAATTCTACTTTTTTTTACAAATTGAGTGTGACAGCATGCTTCTCTATGTCAAATTCATTTCTTGCTGATGGAGAATTAAAGTGATAGGCCACAATGAAGAGATTAAAACCAGGTGGTCAGCTCATAAGGAAAAAATTGAACCTGTTTCAAAAAAATCTGTGAAGCTGCATGTTCAAGCACTAAATTCAAATTGACCAGGATAACTTTTGAATGAGGGTTTAATGGAATAGCTGTGGAAGTGCCATCATATTTGCTTGCACTGGTGAAGAAATACAATGAATAACTGGTAGAAGGTCTGTCGGGTCATAAGTGATCTTTTGACAATGACAGACTGGTGAAATATTAATGTTATAGAGTTGGACAAGATGGAATACAAAGCAAATAAACTGCTTTAACTAGAATGAAGTTAAAACTCAAAACAAATTAGTAAGTTAAGCTTTTTACATTCTATCATGGGATCTGAGTCCTGCTGATGAGGCCAATGTCTGTTGTCTATCACTAACTACCCTGGAGAAACATTCCTGAATCAGTGAAGTCCCTGTAATGTAGGGACACCCACAGTGATGTTAGGAAGGGAATTATCAGACTTTGCTTCTGCGACAGTGAAGGAATAATGATATAATTCCAAGTCAAGATGGTATGTGACTTGGAGGAAGGGGTAGTAAACTTGCAGGTGGGTGGTGTTCCGATGCACCTGTTGCCCTTGTCCATCCACGTGATGGAGGACATGGATTTGGAAAGTGCTATCAAAGGAGCATTCGATAAGTTGCTGCTGTGCATTTTTCACATAGCTTGTACTGTGACAATAATAGTCTAGATTAGAGTGGTGCTGGAAAAGCACAGCAGGTCAGGCAGCATCCGAGGAGCCTGTGACAATAATACATTAATGTGGAAAAATATCCTATTTTATTTCTTTATTTATATTTCTACTGGCTACATATGGGTGAGATTTTAATTTCTTTTTTGCCCTTCATCCTGAAAAATCATGATGAGTGCAAATAATGATGTTGCCTTTATCCAATTAGTGCTACTTTGAGAACTGTTTTATCTGTCAGCCTGGGCTCCCTGATCGACCCAGATTAACAACCCCAATCAGGAAACTCATACTCAATGGGATCCACTTGGCCCTTGTTCCAATTACTACACATCCTATTATCAATAGCATTACAAGTATTGAGGTGTTTTCTTTAAAGGTGTCATTTCTTAAACCAACAAAATGGTTTTCTTTGGAGTAGCTTGCTATTCGAAAACAAAAAGGATTACAGCATAATTACGTTGACGATTACAGATTCTGAGTGGTTAAAGGTATGCCTTCACTGCAGCTGTTTCTTGATAATGGCTATTTTGGGTCACCTAGTCTTGGGGAGAAAACACAGAAGAACAGGAGGAAAAAATGAACACAGCTACTGGCAGAGAGAAAAAAGAATAAATCGAAAGAGATTTTCTTGAAGAAATCCTCCTCAAAGTATTTACAGGTTCAGAGAACCATATTTCCAGACATCAAAGGAGTGATGGGTAGGGAGTTTTGATTTTCTTAGGATAGATCAACAGAGTGTCCCATCCAGTAATAAGTCCCACAGCCACTTACTACAGCTCAGACAGCATTGCAGGATCCCAATGGCACGCAAGGTTTTAGTCACTGGATCTTCCCAGACCATCACAGTGGGTGCCAATTAGTGTAGAAGATATTTTTGTATCAACCTGTTCAGAAATGTTATTATATTGGAGCAGGTGAACTCAGGCCTCCTGGTTCAGAGGTAGGGACACTACCACTACATCTCAAGAGATTTAGACTTGGTCAGTGTATATGATTTCTAATCACTCTCTTCAGGGATGTTATTATGCACCTTCTGGAGCAAGTGGGACTGGAACCCAGATATCATGGCTCCGAGGTGGAGACACTATATCATGTTTATGAAACAGCCTTGTATGAAACCGGTGTGTGATGCCTTGCATGCGAGAGCAAATTCATTCATCAATTTCTCCATGGGACCTGGCGTAAAAGGATAAGACCCTGGTGTTTGCATAGATTGAAAATCTTTCCAGTGTTTTGTGGGCGGCATGGTGGCACAGTGGTTAGCACTGCTGCCTCACAGTGCTAGAGACCCAGGTTCAATTCCTGCCTCAGGTGACTCTCTGTGTGTTCTCCCTGTGTCTGCGTGGGTTTCCTCCCACAATCCAAAAATGTGCAGGGTAGGTGAATTGGCCATGCTAAATTGCCTGTAGTGTTAGGTTAAGGGGTAAATGTAGGGAATGTGTCTGGGTGGGTTGTGCTTCGGCGGGTCGGTGTGAGCTTGTTGGGCCGAAGGGCCTGTTTCCACACTGTAAGTAATCTAAAAGAAAGGCAACACACTCAATCTATCCAGGGAACCCCTCTCTGTTAACTCTTCAAAAGGTCCAATGGATTCATTAGGTGTTGATTCTCGCTATTTTTGTTACAATGTCAGTGGCAGCCTGTTCCATTCTGGAGTATCTGCAGTGTGGTGGAATTCCTCTTGTGCTGGTTTTGTCCCTCTATTTGAAAGCCAGGCTGTAAGAAAGAGGATCTCTTCCTATTTATGAACATAGAGCAGCTAGATCTCCATGACTATCTTCGAAAACCTATTCGATCCAAACATCGTTCTGCACTGAGGTAAAGTTATTTCCTGAAGAAGGGCCTATGCCCGAAACGTCGATTCTCCTGTTTCTTGGATGCTGCCTGACCTGTTGCGCTTTTCCAGCAACACATTTTCAGCTCTGATCTCCAACATCTGCAGCCCTCACTTTCTCCTCAAAGTTATTTCCTTATTTAGGTCACAAACCACAGAATACATTCTCGAAGCTACTGCCAGCCCTTAAAGACATACAACAAGACTCAATTTCCAATTTCCTGATTAGTGAGCTACTTGCAAGAAGTACACTGTTTTGTCAGCTCGTTTAAGCTAATCAAATGGGGAGCGACCAAAAAACTCGGGTGGACTGTAGGATTTAGTTTAAAAATCCTCATACTGGACCAAAACCCTGGACTTCTCTAATGTCTAAACTATTGAAGAAAAGCCTGAGATCAGGTTGTGACAAATACTCACAAAGCCAGAATGATTTCAGTCTGGGACCATTGTTCAACCTGAAAATCCAATTGACATGGTCACTCTAAGAGAACAATCAACCAGATCTAACATTCTGGACTGAAACTAACTCTTACATCTCAGGCTACCCAACCCAGACATTAGGGAGCCTATGCAGATACCAGACATTTAACTTCAATCAATATTCATTCAGAGAGATTTCGGGCATTCACCTCAATCAAAATACATTCATACACACTTGTTAACTACCGGTAAGCTAATTAATGTCATCAGTAATACATGGGCAAGCATAGATTTGGCATGAAGAGGTCCGCCATCCCTATCTCATCCAAAGCAGCTATCTCCCCTGGAGCTATCCCAGCAGCTATCTCCCCGAGAGCTATCCCAGCAGCTATCTCCCCTGGAGCTATCCCAGCAGCTATCTCCCCGAGAGCTATCCCAGCAGCTATCTCCAGCAGAAGGATCCTAAAGAGCAACTTCCCCAAAAGCTATCTGCACAGCTACCTTTGGATTGAACTGACCCGAGGAGTTAGGCTGTCGCAAAAACCGTTCTACCGAGACTCCGAGCTATTGTCCCACCTGAAACCTCGCAGCACTGATTTATCAACACCTCTTCAATATAGTTGATCATGGTAAATGGCTTGCATATCTGTCTGGCCTGATCCAATTTGACAGCTTCCTGGCTTACCATGTTGGTTCCCTTCCCAGCATGCTCTTCAATCAGCTAATATTGCCTTTAGTGTCCCAAAAGAGTTTGAAAGGGACATTCCGCTACTTAGATTAATAACTGAAATAATTCTAGAAACAACAGCACAATGACAGAGGAAGATCACTTGTACAGCCAGACTGTCATGATCAATATTGTTTTAAAGTTGTAATCACTAATCTATTATGAAGCAATTAATGTATGATTTAAAGGAGCTGTTTTTATGGATGTATTTTAACTTTGAATTTCATCACTCGCTGAATGTATTTTCAAAATAGTAACTAAACACATTCAGAAAGAAATTGGCTTGATTAAAAACAAGACAAAACCAGAAACCTGTGGATATGCACAGCTGATGTATAAACAACTGAAAAAAGGAGGACAGGTCCATGTTTCATGGGAAATTCCAAGAGTATGTTTGTGACAAAAGGCAGAGCTGTCTCTTCATGCTAGACATAATCACCTACAAGACTTTGTGTACAGGATGTAAAAGCAAATTACCGCAGATGTCAGAGATCTGAAATAAAAACAGTAGGTGATGGAGAAATTCAACAATTCCAGGAGAGAGAGCGAGAGAGACAAAGTTAATGTTCCAAGTCCAATATGACTTCTTCAGGGCTTCGGAAGTAGGATTTCTGAAGAAGAGACATATTGATTTCAAAATATTAACTTTGTTTCTCTCTCTGTAGATATTGCCAGATCTGCTGAGTTTCTCCATTCACTCTATTGTACAAAAGAGTGATCGAGCCAAGGGCACTGGACTCAGTTCAGAAAGGATTAGACTTTTTAATGAGAAGATAATACATTTGATTTTTACATGAATTAGGTCAATTAGTTTGTCACCTTTCTGTTATCTTCACTCAACCTGAAAGTGAATCAATCCTACATCTTTTCAAATGATGAAGGAACTTTTTATATATCCAGTGTTTTGAGTTTCGATTTCAGATTTCAAGCCTCTTGCTAATTTTAATGCTTGCCCTGTATATAAAAATACTAAACGATATGCATGTTATATTAGAAAGTAATTATGTGAAATAAATATCCAGACGCGTTACTGTCTTGATCATGCCAAGGTACTGTGTCCTAACAGTTACGGTGCTGTACTAGTATCCCAGAATTTGAGAGTTCAAGTACCTCCATTTCAAGTCAGGAAGTGAAATCTGACTTACTTGTTAAACCCAATGTTTCATGTGAATAATAGTAACCCCCCCCCCCCCACACACACACACACACACACCCCCCCGCCCCGTCATCAGGTCTTGCCTATGTCTGACTCCCTTTCCTACACTATATTTTTATACCATTAGATTATCCAGTGAAAGACAAACCAACGTTGCAGCATTACTTTCTTTTTCCTATCGAAGGGACAAGTCTAACAATGTAGAAAGGGGAGTGGATTACAATACATACTTTCACACTTGGAGATTTAGTTAATTCTCAGTCCTTTTATATCATCATAAAACACTTGGAATATTGTGCACAGTTTGAGTCCCATATCTCAGTACTGCCCCTGGAGTCTGATCAGCGGAGGTTCACAAGCATGGTCACAGGAATGAAAAGCTTAACATGAGTTTAAAAGGATGAAGGGGGGATTTAATTGAAACATACAGAATACAGAATGGTCTGGACAGAGCGGATGTTGGGAAGATGTTTCCATTGGTAGGAGAGACTAGGACCCGAAGGCAAATGCTTAAAGGGAAGACCCTTTGGAATGGAGATAAGGAGAAACTTCTTCAGCCAGAGAGTAGTGCGTCTGTGGAATACATTGCCACAGAAGGCTGTGGAGGCCAGGTCATTGAGTATATTTAAGACGGAGATAGATAGGTTCTTGAGGATCAAGGGTTACAGGGAGAAAGCCATGACTGAATGGCAGAGCAAACTTGATGGGCTAAATGGCCTAATTTCTGCTCCTATGTCTTATGGTCTTATTGAGATAAAATTATCCCTTCTTCACAATAAATATTTTTATTCAGTTAAAGAGAAATTTGTGTTCTTCCATCCTTGTGGATATTGTCTTTCTCCTTCCACATTAAAACCATTCCCTTTTTCAGCTGGTGCTGTTCAGTTAATGGAATTCTCCATGGCTCTCCCAGTGCTTTCCTTGCCTCAGAGCACAAATAAAAATGCAGGTTATATCTGGCATTGGCTGAATACCATCTGGGAGAATTTTTTCCAGTTTTCATTCCAACCATAGTTGTTGTAATCTGAGTGATCCATTCAATCTACTGCCAACTGGTGCCAAGTTATGATTACTGTTGTTTTGTAGACCATGTTTCACTTAAAACCTGTCCGCCCTTTCAGAACGGGGAGATTTATATCACAGCAGATGGGCGGGTTAGAAGCCAGACCCTAGGGCAGTGCTCGAAATCAGTGTGCAACCAATCTCCATATATCTTCAATTCATATAAAGCTGTACAAAAGCTACATGGAAATTGGTGATATTTATTTTGGTATCTGCGTTGCTTTTTCGATTTTTGATGACAAACAGAAAAGGAATTCGCCACAGGGATCCAGTCCCCTCCATCCAGCATTAACTGATCTCATAATAAATGTTTTACCATTTTAAATAATAGTTGATGAATTTTTGAGCTCTTGCCCATTTCGAGACAAGAAGCATGAGGAACATTATTTCATACTGTTGTGGTAATGCCACTCATTCCATGAGTTCATAATATTCATATGCAAGTATTTATGAGCAAATTTGAAAAATCACATCTTTGCAAGTTTCTTTGGTATGATACCTTTGCCCTGTTACAGCGAGATTGGTATTGCCATTGGTGCAAATTATGTTCATAAACTAACAAAAAACACAGCACAAACTCTTACACTGAATGAATAAATGGAAAATGCTAATGCAGGTGAAAAAACATCAATTCCTCTTCGGTTGCCTAAGCAAACATCAATCATAATAATGCTACAATTTGATACATATCGAGGTGCTGTCAATACATTCAATATATCTGAAGTACATTTTGTTAAAGATGATAACAAAGAACTGAACTATAAATCTTATTTCTGGAAACAACAACAGCACTTTATGTTTATATAGTACTTTTGGCATAATTAAACATCCCAGTATATACATTATAAACAAGTTAGGACACAAAGCTACAAGAAAGGATATTGGGTCAGGAGACCAACGTTTGACCAAAGAGATAGGTTTAAGATGTATTATAACTAAATAGTGAAGGAGAGAGGCAGAGACGTACAAGATGGGTATTCCAAACTCTTACACCTTAAACAACACTGGAGTTTAGTGCTTCCCCAATTTCTAATCATTCCACTGTTTAATTGTGTCCATACCTTCAAATGTTAAAGGGACATAAGCAATTCAGGATTTGGTGTGTAAAGAGGCAGACTCAATTGGGGAGCTTAAAGTGAAGGAATCCCTGTAGGTTAGTGACCATAAAATGATAGAATTCATCCTGCAGTTTGAGAGGGAGAAGCTGGAATTAGATGTAATGATATTACAATTGAGAAAAGGTAGCTACAAAGACATGAGGGAAGAGCTGGCCAGAGTTGATTGGAAGGGGAGCCCAGCAGGGAATATGGTAGAGCAGCAATGGCAGGAGTTTCTGGGGGTAATTCAGGATTAACAGCAGAAATGCATCCCAAGGAAGAAGAAACATGGTAAGGGGAAGGTGAAGCAACAATGGCTGGCAAGGGAAGGCAGAGCCAGAGCCTCAAAGCCCAACAGAAAGCATACAATGTGGTGAAGCTCAGTGGGAAGAGAGAGAATTGGGAAGCCTTTAAAAACCAGCAGAGCACAACTAAAAAAGCAATAAGTAGGGAGAGAAGAAATATGAAAGTAAATTAGCTAATAATATAAGAGAAGATTGCAAGATTTTTTAGATATATAAAAGGTAAGAGAGAAACAAGAGTGGACTTTCACCACTGGAAAATGAGTTAGTAATGGGAAACAAAGAAATAGAACTTTGTATCAATCTTCAAAGTGAAAGACACCAATTGTATACCAGAGCTTGACAACAGTAGCTATCCTAGAGGAAGAGGTGCTGAGGAAGCTGAAAGATATGCAGGTAGATAAATCACCTGGACCAGAGGGACTACAGCCCAGAGTTCTGAAGGAGATAGTTGAGGAGATGCAAAGGCATTGGTGGTGATTTTTCAGGAAACATTGGACTCGGGGGGTCCCAGAGAACTAGAAAATGGCAAATGTAAAACGCCTGTTTAAGAAGACAGAAGACAAGAAACTCCAGGCTAGTCAGCCTGACCTCAGTCGTTGGTAAGATTTTAGAATCCATTATTGAGGATGAGATTGCAGAGAACATGGCAGTGCATGGTAATATAGGGCTGAGTCAGCACGGCTTCATCATGGGGAGGTCATACGTGACAAATCTGTTTTAATTCTTTCAGGATCTAATGAGAATGTTAGACAAAGGAGAGCTTGTGGTTGTGATCTATTTGGGTTTCCAAAAGACGCTTGACAATGTGTCACACTCAAGTCAGCTCAATAAGAGACCATGGTGTTAGGAGCAAGGTACTGACATGGATAGAGGATGGTGGAATGGCAAAAGGCAGAGGATGGGGATAAAGGGGTCATTTTCAGTATCACAGCTGGAGACTAGTGGAGTTCCACAGAGTTCAGTCTTGGATCTATAACCATTCATGGTATACATTAACAATCTGGATGAAGAGACTGAGGGCATTGCTGTTAAGTTTGCAAAGAGAGGTGGAGGGATAGGTAGCATTGAAGAAGCAGGGAGCCCAGAGCAGGGCTCTTGTGGACAGTGGCTGTTGGAGGAGTAAGCATGGGACCCAGTATCAGCTACTACATTGGCAGAGTCAAAAAAGTGTGGTGCTGGAAAAACACAGCCGGTCAGGCAGCATTCGAGGAGTGGTAGGATTGACATTTGGAGCATAAGAATGTTCTTCATCAGGAGTCTATCTCCCTACATTGGCAGAGATAACCTTGGCAAGGTAGGCCCAGGGGTGAAAGATGGCACCTGAGGAACAGAAACTTTGATGTTGATTGGGTCCAGTACTGGTGGCGGTGAAGCCATGATGGAAAGCTTATGGACTCTATTTCAGCTATTTCTTTTTTTTATTATTCTAAAACTGTTCAAAATGGTGCCTGGATCTTGACGGTGGAAGCTATTCTGTATTTTACAGTATTTCTGACCATAAAATACACCTGACAACAAAATTAATAATTTATCCATTCATTTGTTTCAAGTGGGTTAGAATACATGAGCAGAGATGTGCTGTTGAAGCTGTATAAGGCTCTGGTCAGACTGCATTTGGAATATTGTGAGCAGTTTTGGGCTCCATAGCTAAGGAAGAATGTGCTGGTATTGGAGAGACCACCACAGAACACACCAGATGGCCTCCTTCTTTAGAGACCGCAATTTTCCTTCCCACGTGGTTAAAGATGCCCTCCAATGCATCTCGCCCACATCCCGCACCTCCGCCCTCAGACCCCACCCCTCCAACCGTAACAAGGACAGAAC
>NC_057712.1:4241552-4255022 GCF_004010195.1 Chiloscyllium plagiosum | reverse complement strand
GACTTGTCCTACCTGCCTATCTCCTTTTCCACCTATCCACTCCACCCTCTCCTCCCTGACCTATCATCTTCATCCCCTCCCCCACTCACTCTTTGTACTCTATGCTACTTTCTTCCCACCCCCACTCTCCTCTAGCTTATCTCTCCACGCTTCAGGCTCACTGCCTTTATTCCTGATGAAGGGCTTTTGCCCGAACTTCAATTCCGCTGCTCCTTGGATGCTGCCTGAACTGCTGTGCTCTTCCAGCACCACTAATCCAGAATCCGGTTTCCAGCATCTGCAGTCATTGTTTTTACCTCTGGTATTGGAGAGAGCCCAGAGCAGGTTTGCAAAAATGATCCTGTGGATGAAGGTCTTGTCACAGGAGGAAAATCTGTACTCGGCATTTAGGATGAGTGGTATCTTATCACAGGGGTCTGCGATAGAATGGATGTAGAGAAGATGTTTACACTAGTAGGACAGACTAGGACTCGAGGGCACAGCCTCAGAAGGGATGACCCTTTGGAACTGAGATGAGGAAGAATTTCTTCAGCCAGAGCATGGTGAATCGAATTAGCTGAAGACTACTGTCAGTGATGCTGCTGACCACTGGAGGAGTCTGGGTTGGGCTATACACTCGGTATTCTTGGGCAGAAGATTATTGTGAATGGTTGAGCCTAATTTTTTGCAATGATGTGTCGAGATCCTGCATCATTGAAGATGTAAGTATTTGTGAAGCTCTTCCTCCTGTTCATTGTTTAATTGTCAGGACTGCAGAGCTAAGGTTTGATTCATTCAATATAGTATTGCTTAGCCTTGACTCCATTCACTGCTTGTGCTGTTTGCATGTAGCCTCACCAGGTTGACATGTCACTTTTAGGTATACCTGGTGTTGGTACTGGCATGAGCCCTGAATTCTTCATTGAATCAGAGTTGACCCCATGGCTTGATGGGAATGGTAGAGTGGTAGACATGCTGGGCTATTTGGTTGCAGATTGTTTTAGGGTATCTAATGACCCACAGTGCCTCATGGATGCTCATGATCTATTTAGCAGAGTAATAGTATCACACAACACAATGGAAAATATCGTGAAGGATTATGCAGTGGTCATTTTCACCAATATTGTCATAGCTGGATGTATCTGTGGTAGGCAGATTGGTGAGAAAGTGGCCAAGTATGATTTTCCTCTTCTCCATTCTCTCACCTCCTGCCACAGGCCCAACCTAGCAGCAATATCCTTTAGGATGTGACCAGCATGGTCAGTGGTAGTGCTGCCAAGCCACTGTTGGTGATTGTCATTGAAGTCCCCCAACAAGAGTACATTCTGTGCTCTCACCACTCTCAGTGCTTCCTCCAAGTCAGTTTAACTTGGATGAGTGCTGATTCGTCAAATCTTCTGAGGAAGGGTCACCGGACCCAAAACATTAACTTTAATTTCTCTTCAGAGATGCTCTGGACTTGCTGAGCTTTCCCAGAAAATTCTGTTTTTGTTTCTGATTAACAAGATCAACCTTATTTGAAGTCCATTCATCAGTCTAATAACAGCGGGGAAGAAGCTGTTCCTGAACCTGCTGGTACGTATGTCCAGACTTCTGTATCTGTTGCCTGGCAGAAGAGGTTGTAGGAGATCATTACCTGGGTGGGATGGTTTGATGATTTTGGCAGTCTTTCTGCGGTAGCAAGCCATGTAAATGGAGCCCATGGCTGGAAGGTTGGTTTCCGTGATGGTCTGAGTTCTGCACACCACCTTCTGTAGTTTCTTATGGTCCTGGGCAGAGCAGTTGCTGCACTAAGCCATTATACACCCGGACAGTAAGCACTCAATGGTGCATCTGTAGAAGCTGGTGAGGGTCCCTATGGGCATGTTGAATATCCTGAGCTGCCTGAGGAAGAAGAAGCATTGTTGTACCTTCTTGACCATCGCATCTACATGGGAAGTCCAGGACAGGTGGTCAGCTATCATCACTCCAAGGAACTTGACGCTCTCCACCCTCTCAACCTCCGCTCAGTTGATGTAGATGAGGCATAGATCTGAAAACTAACACTACGTTTGGATGAGGTCACTGGTGCGGCATGTCAATGCAAAATAGGGGAGCAAAGTCTTCAGAGGACACCAAACATCATGGAGAGGAGAAGAAAACCCCCATTACAACTAATTTCCTGGCAACAATTAGATAAGAAACATAGATTTTGTTACAGTGCTGACTACAAAAACCAATCAAAATTTATGGTACACAAATCATTTTAGAAAAATCAGCTGAAACATTTTAGTAAGCAATTGTTCAGTGTTAAACAGTTGATTCTCTTCTCTCAGCACGGCAAAATACCACATGTCCTTCAACTGTAAAGAAATGGGTAATTTTACTGAAAATAATGCAGAAGCATAAAAACATGGTCTTTTCAGGGATGGGAGAAAGTGAGGATTGCAGATGCTGGAGATCAGAGTAGAGAGTGTGTTGCTGGGAACGCACAGCAGGTCAGGCAGCATCCAAGGAGCAGGAGAATTAACGTCTCGGGCAAAAACTCTTCATTAGGAATGTTTTATTCAGGGATGGTTGGTTAGTGACTGAGACCTACAAACAGCAGGTGAAGTGCTTTGGAAACAAAGAACAATAGTCTCATCTTGAATTAGAAAAACAAAACTCAAAATTTCAGCATTGAAGAAAAGGAATTTAAGGATTGTGATTTCACCTGAGCTGTTGTCTGGGCAAAGAGGGAATTATTGTTAGAGGGAATCATTTTGGGGAGGGAATTACTAATGGTGGATGCAAGATATTCAACCACTGACCTTCTGTTTTTCAGTAGTTGCAAACATATTGAGCCCGGATATTGAGACACATCTGCTTCCAATATTAATTGGAAAAAATCCCACCCCCAACTCCATTGAGTGGAAAGAAGGAACTGTTTTCACTTTGTGGTTCTGCCTTTTTTCTTCTGCTGGCCAAAACCATCACACATGTGTTCACTAAATGGTAAAAAAAAAACCCTTCACATTCTACACTCTATTCATAATTAGATTATGTCATTTCCAAACGAATGTGTTATTAAATTTCTCATTTTTGTTTTGGGGAGGCAAAAAGGTTAGTTTGTTGGTAGTCTTGAGTAAACTAAACTGATCAACCAGGATCATTATCCATTTAGTAATTTGATGACAAGGGACAAATAAGCTGGTAGCAATATTTCCAACTTTGCAGTCCTGACTAGGAAAGCCTTGTTCTTATCTTTGTTTTGTAGACATTTACCAGTTCTGACTGAGAATATTTATTTGTTCTGACTGAGAATCACACTCCAGCTTGTACCAATCTTAAACAAGTCAACAAGCTAATGAAAAAAGCTGACAGGGTCTGAATTCGGATGGAAAAAGGTACATTTTATGTTATATCATTTCAATTCCTGGTTCTCAAATACTCTTACAAACACCAGCTATGGCTCAGTTGGTCATGGTCTCACCTCTGACACAGAAGGCTCAGATTCACATGAAGACTTCAGTTTCAGGGATTGCAATGGCACTGTCGTCATTTAACTCATGAGAGACCCAGATTTGCTGGCTAATGCTCTTGTGTCATAGCACATGTCGAATTTAATTTCAATTATGAGTTAAGAGTTAAAACATTGATAATCAAGAAATCATTCTTCTCAAAGCACATGCGGTTCACTAATGTCTTTGTCCTTAAGGGAAGGAAATCTGTGCACCTTAATAAAAGCCAAAGAACTGCAAATACGGGAAATCAGAAACAGATACAAAAATGGCTGGAGAAATCTGACTTCTCTCCACAGATTCTGCCAAACCTGCTGACAATTTCCAACCATTTCTGTTTTTCAATCTATAAACCTTGCCTTGTCTGAGGTACATGTGACTCAAGGCCCCTGGCACGACTGTCTCTTAAACTCCCCCTGGCCTGGTTGTTTCAAACTACAGAAAAATCATTAAAGAATCAAATAGATGGACCACTCAGCAAGATTCATCCACTGGAAGTTACAATGGCACACCTCACACAGTTGATTCTGAAAGGCGCTCTGTAATAACATCTGGGGGTTTGTGTCAAATTTGAGAGAATTGCCCCATAAAAAAGCCATTTCCACAGAAGCATACTTTACAGGTTAGACTCAGACACCATGTCACTGTCTCAGTGACAGGATCGACCCAGCGGAGGTGGCGATATAATGCAATACAGTTGACAGGAAGTTGCCCATCAACCTAAAAGTCTTCCTTACTATCATCTGGAGGCTAACGAAAAAATTGGGAAAGCTGTCTCACAGTCAGGTGAAGCAAAAGCCTGACACAGTCATACTCCTAGATTGGCACCTTATACACAACAAAGAACTACAAATATGGCAGCACAGTAGTCTACAATGGATGATATATCTCAGTCACTTCCAGAGGTTCTCGGCATCACAGATATCAGTCTTTAGCCAATTTACTTCACTGCATGTGATAACAAGTAACAACTGAATGCCCTGGACAAATAGCGCTGGCTATAACAACATTTCAGCAAAAGTACTGAAGACTTATGCTCTAAAAATTGCAACTCCCTCAGCCAGATCTGTTAGTACAGCTAGAGCACTGGTTATTTACCCAATACTGTAGAAATTTGTCCAATATGTCCTATACACAAAAAACAAGAAAAATTCCAAGCTGGTTAAATACTGACCTATCACTGTATTCATGAGCATCAATAAAATGATAGAAGGTGTCATCAGCTGTGTCATCAAGCAGCACCTGCTCAACAATAACCTGCTCAGGGTCACCCACTGACCTTTCCTCGGTCAGAAGGTAAGAAGTGGAGATGTTCAATAATAATTGCACAAGTTCAGCACCATTCACAGCCTCAGATACTGAAGCAAGCAATGGTCAACTGCAGCAAGGCCAGGACAATGTCCTGCTTCGAGCTGACAAATGGCAAGTAATATTCACACCTCACAAGTGCTAGACAATGACCACCACTAATAAGAAATAATTTAAGCATCACTCATTGATTTGGTAAAACTAGAGTCCCAATGAGAAAATGGAGATATTCCCACAGACATGTGAATAAAGAACGAATGGTTATCCATCAAGTAATACCACCCAGATACCACCAAATAATATTGTGAGTAAATGTGAAATTTCTATGGTGGGACATAGAGGAATATAAAAATTACAGGCAGCAATAAGCGAACATTTGCCATGGCTAAGACTTCATAAAGATCAACTGCAGTTCTGTAAAACATGTCACGTGGTAGGAAAACCTGAACATGTAATGAAACCAGCACTTTTGATCCCATATTGCTTTTGAAGAGCGATTTAGCCAAGCAGTGGTAGACTGAGGGACTGTTACTGAAAGTGAAAGCAGGACATCAATTTATCCTTAAAATTATGATTGGCAGTCTGATTTTCAGAAGCTATTCCTTTTATTACAATTACAGCTAAGGTAGTAGTTTAAAAATTAATTCAGTTTTTTCATTAGTTTTAGACTATTGATTGAGATACAGTTTGATCAGGGCTCTAACTTGATGCTTAAAGTTTTCCAGGAAATCATTAGCAGCTTGGGGATAAAACAATTGAGGTCAACTTGTATTATTCACAAACACAGAGAGCTTAGGCAAGAAACCATCAGATGCTCAAAACCATCATTAAGGCATGCTGCTATAAATACCCCCACATTTGGAACAAAGGATTAGATTTCTTATAATTTGTTACCATAGATTCCCCAAGTGAATGTATTGAGTATAGTCCATTTGAATTGATTTATTGTCATGAGATTACAAGCACATTAAAATTGTTTAGGGAGAAGTTCTTGAACCAAAAAAAAGGAAACTTCAGTGTTGGATTGCGTGTTCATGTTTCTAGAAAGATTCTCAGCCATCTGTGAGTTAACACAAAAGTATTTGAAATTGGAAAATAAAGAGGGAACAGATAAACATTCAACAACTAAATTGTTTCAAGTGGGAGATGAGGTATAGCTTTAGTTGCCTTTGCAAGGTAAACCTCTGAAAGCAAAGTTCAGTGGTCCTGAAGAAGGGCTTATGCCCGAAACGTCGATTCTCCTGTTCCTTAGATGCTGCCTGACCTGCTGCGCTTTTCCAGCAACACATTTTCAGCATATAAAGTGACTAATCTTGTAAATACTCCTGAAGAATCAGTTATGTCACATAAAAATGTTGTAATGATGCCATCATAGGGAAGAGGGTAAGGAAGAACAAGTGTGTCAGATGGTAGGAACAGTGGAGGACGACAATGACGATGAGATTAAATTGGAAGGACAGGTTAACAGCTCTCAAAGCAATTTCTTACAATTCAACCAGTTTACAGAAATACTGGAACAATTAAACACTTCTCTTATTTAGAGAAATTAAATTGGGAAGATCTTGTAAGACTGCATAGAAAGTAGAAGATAATCTGTTGAGATACATCTAGTTTCATTACATTAGTCAGGCATGATCTGGAAGCAGGGGGAGTCAGGACAAATAAAACAAAATCCTTATGAGTTGAGCCAAAAGATGTGCTCAAGTGGAAATAGAAATTCAACATTCAAATGGAAAGTCATTAGATTGAATATAATCAAACGAGCTGGAGTTTACTGATAGTCAATTCCTCAACCAAATGGATCAATAATCTTTGTATATTATAGAAAGATAAATTCAGTCACATATTTACACCCAATTTCACAGTTGGGAGAGTGCCTAGATAGTGTAGGCAGTGCCCCATTCCTTTCGAAGATTGATCTGTTGAAAAGGGATATCAGTAAGTGTTATTAGCATCAAGGACCTAAGAAATATCTGCTTTTGTGACCACCAAATGGGTTATACCAATGTCATGTAATGTCATTTGGGTTAAAGAACATCCTAACTATGTTCCAGAGGCTTATTTATCAAGTCATAGCTGAGGTTCATAACTGTGTAATTTATTTGGATGATGTTGTGCCATATAGTGTTACATAATAAGAATGTGCAAGATAAATAGAAGATATGGCAAAACAATTATAGTTGGCTGGCTTTGCAATAAATTTAGCCAAAAGTGAACTCATGAATGCAAGAGTAACTTACCTGGGACATACCGGAGGGTAGGAGCAAGTGTTACCAATGACAGCAAAAGTCATAGAGTCATAGAGACGTACAACACGGAAACAGACCCGTCTGTCCAACTCATCTGTGCCAACCAGATATCCTAAATTAATCTAGCCCCATTAGAGCTAATAGAATTCCCCATTCCTAAAACTAAATAAGAAATCATGAGATTCTTAGGAACATGTGAGTTTTTCAGAAAGTTTATGCAAAGGTTCAACACAATAACTGTACTTTGAAAGAATTTGTTAAAGAAACAAGCAAACATGAAAGGCCATTCTCCTTGTGTCTGCATGGATTTCCTCCAGGTGCTCCGGTTTCTTCCCACAATCCAAAGATGTGCAGGTTATGTGGATTGGCCATGCTAAATTGCCCAGAGTGTTAGGTGCATTAGTCAGAGGGAAATGGGTCTGGGTGGGTTACTCTTCGGAGGGTTGGTGTGGACTTGTTGGGTCAAAGGGACTGTTTCCATGCTGTAGGGAATCTAATCACTGAAATTCTGCCTCTTGCCTGGCTTTATTCCCAAAATTAGTCCCAGTGCTGCCCCCCTATTCTAGGTCTGGAATAAAAAGCTCTCTTGGATACATTTTTTGAATTCTGCCCCTGTAAATCTTTCGCACTTCAGCTATCCCAGTTAACATTGGGGAGGATGAAATCTCCAATTATTATGACACTATTATTTTTGCACTTCTCTGAGATTTGTCAACATATCTGTGTTATGATGTTTCTCTGACTGTTTGGGAATCTACGGTACACCCTCAGCAAAGTGATTGCCTCCTTTTTGTTGGAGCAAATTATTTGCAGATGCTGGAATCTGTACTGAAAACAACAAATGCTGGAGATCACAGCGAGTCAGGCAGCATCCATGGAGCGGGAGCAAGCCAATGTTTCAAGTTCAGATGACATTTCATCAGAGCTCTGATGAAGTGTCGTCTAGACTCAAAATGTTATCTTTAACTGATTGCCAGCATTTGTTGCCTCCTTTTTGTTTTTCATTTCCATCCATATGTCCTCATTTGAGAAACTTCCTGAGATATCAACCCTCTTTGTTGCAGTAACCAAGTCCTCGATCAATATTGTGGCATCACCTCTCCTTTTACAGCTCCCATCTCACCCAGAGATTCTGTACCCCAGAAAATTGAGCTGCTAAGTCCTGTCCTTCCCTCAACCATGTCTCCATGATAGCAATGATACCACATCCCCATGTGTTAGTCAACACCCTCAACTCAATAAGAGCCTGCTACATTTATTACTTTACAAATAATTACACATCAACAGCATTTCATTGGTTGTAAAAAACCACTTAGCAATAGTCTTGCTGTCATGTAGGGCACTATATAAATGCAGGTCTTTATTTCTTTAAGGGACCTGTCAAAAAATGCTCTGGAACAAATCTGTGGAGCTGCCATGTATACCTCTGACCACAGGAAATTATAACCTGATTTCACTTTTGTTGGGAGCAAGAGGAAACAACATTACTGCAAACATGATATCTGACTTGGCAGAATAGTAAATATTTCCAATTCACAATGTACTGTAAAGAAAAGTAAAGCTTACAAAGTTTTTGAAAATTTTAAATGTCAATTGTCAAGCATAACAATATCATAATTAGCTTCACATGGTTTTCCTAATCATCATGTAGATGGATAGGTACTATTACAACCACTTTTCTAATACAACTATAACACCTCCATATATAGCAACATCATTTTTAACCTCAGAAAGATAAATTTATGTGACTATGCCAGCACCTCAGCCCTAAAAGCAAAATCAGTTCACAAAACAGCTGGTTATCAACTTGATCTACTCACATTTACTAAATAGATTTTAAATAGTTTAACTTAATGGGTTACTAACCATTAAGACATTTAAACAAGGGAGTCATTCACTTGGACTGTTGCCACCAAGTTAGTGGTGATCATATTGCCCGTTTGTATTATTATTCCACTGCCTATGCTATTTTCCTTAGCTAATGGGAGTATTTTTACCTCTGTCTTAAGAATTATCTCTTGACCTACATAATTAAAAAGGTAAATTAGATTAGATTAGATTCCATACAGTGTGGAAACAGGCCCTCTGGCCCAACAAGTCCACACCGTCCCTCCAAAGAGTAACCCACCCAGACCCATTTCCCTCTGACTAATGCACCTAACACTATGGGAATTTTTAGCTTTGGCCAGTTCACCTGACCTGCACATCTTTGGACTGTGGGAGGAAACCGGAGCACCCGGAGGAAACCCACACAGACACAGGGAGGATGTACAAACTCCACACGGACAATTGCCCGAGGCTGGAATCGAACCTGGGACCGTGAGGCAGCAGTGCTAACCACTGAGCCACTGTGCCACCCCCACTATAGATTATCCAGTCATTATTATATTGCTGGCTATGGATCTTACTGAATGTTAATTGACCCTCTTCCTATGTTACAACAGTGATTACAACTCAAAAATGATTCATTAGCTGTGAAGCACTTTGCAATATGCCAAGGTTTGTGTTTCTGTTTAATTCGTTCATGGAATGTGGGCGTCACTGGCTGGCACATCCCTAGTTGCCCTTGAGAAGGTGGGGGTTAGCTGCCTTCTTGAACCGCTGCAGGTTGTGAGAGACACTATATAATCTTAATGTTCTGGATTGAAGCAGAACATCAGAATTTGACCACTTACACAGGGGTAGGATGACAATGCAGGGGTTTAGGGTAACATACTGAATGAAAATCGTGTCTGCTTGAGGGTTTGCAAAAGGTACCACAACAACTTCTTGAATAACAGAATGCTAGTGCCTTGGCCAATGTTCATTCCTTAACCAACACTAAGATAAACAGATTATCCATGTTGTTGATCAAGCTGCTCATAATGGAATCATGCACACGCGGTTTGCCATGTTTCCGGATAAAATATTTGTGCTAATATAAATATATTTCCTTGTATTTCATTATAAGCCTATTTTATTAACTTTAAAGCAATTTAGAATCTCCAAAGGAAATAAACAGTGTTACATAAATGCAAAGTTTATGTTGAATCATTTCAGGCATGAATTTTAAAAACTTTGCTTTGCTTTACTCTTATGGTGTTGTATTGATACATAAAAATGTTTAAATGCCAGTCCTCTCTTTACATGATGTAAGACATAAAAAAACAGAATCTTAGACTGCTATTGGTAAAGAACGGTCAATCATTCTGTTGTAGTGGGTGTTAGTGGAATATTTGTGGTAATTGTAATATTCACGCATCCCAGTATCATCATAAAGAGGAGCTTAGAGTCTGGATCTTTGCCACCATCAGGTTCTCTTGTGTCTGTCTGTCTTATCTTACCACTGCCTGGTTTCCTCAACCATCATCAGAATCAGCATTTGCTCCCTTAACTATCTGCCAGACTCGTCAGAGGCTGCTCTATTGTCCCCTTTTCCTAATATCTCACCCTGACATAAAGCTGCGTAGTGCAGGATGCTGCAGTTCCTATTTGGGAGAACCTGTTCATTGAGTGCTCCCCAGATCGGTCCATGCAACAGAAGTGCTTTTTCAGAAGCGCCATTAACTGTTCAATGATGGCCGTCATCTGGATGTATAGAGTTGAAGAAATTGATCTTGAAATTGTTCTGAGCACTGAATATTCCAATGAGTCAAGCTGCATCACAGGCAGCAAGGAAGGCCAACTGATTCACACTGTGCTATTTACCACATAAATACAAAGCAACATTTCAGAAAAGGCCACAACAACTTGCATGTGTCACCACTGGGAAAGGGGAGAATCAATCATGGTGACTACTTCTCGCTATGTATAAAGTGGCAGCAGGTGCATGTGCTGCATTGTAGCACTGTTCAACACCAGCCTAAGGATTTCCCACTTGGTTCATCGGACATGCTGTCCAATTGTTAACTGTGAACCAGTCCAAGAGATGAGGGTAGGGACAAATATTCAAAGAAGCTGGGAGTTGTGCAGAATGTAAGCATGGTGACAGCTCTCTGGAAAGCTGACACACATCTACAGGAATTGCTGCCTGTCATCACAATCAAACTGGACATTGGGACAGTGAAATCCCTTCCTGTTCAGGAATCTGGCTGGATAATGCATTGGATGTCCGAGCACCACGTGCATGTAGTCAATAGAGCCTTGTACCCAAGGGATTCTAGAGATGGCTGCAAATCCCATGGCTCAGGCAGCTTGGCTCTCTGGGTCTATGGTGAACTCAACCAACTGAAACACTTTCCTGTAAAGGATATGAATGAACTCACGAATGCACTTTCGGGCTGCCAATTAGGAGATGCCACGTGATTTCTCAGTTGAGCTTCATAAACAGACAAGAACAAGAAAGATCAATGTCATTGTAATCTTCAGTGCCACTGTCGTCGCCCTTCTTCCCAAGCCAAGTACATAGAACATAGAACGTAAAACATAGAACATAGAACAATACAGCACAGAACAGGCCCTTCGGCCCACGATGTTGTGCCGAACATTTGTCCTAGCTTAAGCACCCATCCATGTACCTATCCAATTGCCGCTTAAAGGTCACCAATGATTCTGACTCTACCACTCCCACAGGCAGCGCATTCCATGCCCCCATCACTCTCTGGGTAAAGAACCCACCCCTGACATCTCCCCTATACCTTCCACCCTTCACCTTAAAATAATGTCCCCTTGTAACACTCTGTTGCACCCGTGGAAAAAGTAGCTGCAGATCTGTGGGAAGGAGGTGGAGGTGACACCTCCCTAGTCATGTGAAGAATTATCCTTTACAGTTGTTCACTTATTGAAGGTCAGTGCAACCCCTTTTACATATTCTTTTTCAAAGACCCTGGTTCTCCTTGTTCACAGCTGCAACCCCCAGAGCTTCCTGTCTCTGATTCTGCCATCATTGTTGTCCCTTTCTTCACCTCGTTCTTCATCACCTTCCTCATCTTATCAACCCTGAGTCACCTGCTGGCTTCAGAAGTTCCAACATTTGGCGTGGAATTACTGATCCATGAAGAAGGAGCAGACATTAAATTGCATAGCATTTGGGATCTTCTTACAGTCAAAAGCAACTTTGAGCCCTTATCAGGCCACTCCTGTGATGAATGAAAGCCTAACCCCCTGCCACTTTATACATAGCGAGAGGTAGTCACCATGATTGATTCTCCCCTTTCCCAGTGGTGACACATGCAAGTTGTTGTGGTCTTTTTCGAAATGTTTCTTTGTATGTATGTGGTAAATAGAACAGTGTGAATCTATTTGCTCTTTCTTGCTGCCTGTGATGCAGCTTGACTTATTGGAATATTCAGTGCACAGAACAATTTCAAGATCAATTTGTCAACTCCATACATCCAGGCTTGTAAATGATCCATCCCAATAATCCACCCAACACAAATATCCACTGTCAATGCAGGCTACTGTTGAATCACAAGTGTATTCCAGTACAAGATTAATGAAGGACTAGAAATGGTTGGTATGTTGTACACCTTTCATTTGCAGTGATTGTTTACCTTGAATGCAGATATCCTAAGGGATTACTCACACAGTAGCATTTGACACTTTCAGTTTTGATGCCTTCTTTTGGGTAGTGTTATCAGGATGGTTGAACATATGAAAAGAAATCTGGGAATCCTCCTTTTCGTATGGCACAATCTCAGATTGACAGAAGATGGTGTCTGTTAACTTTAATTTTGATTATTTTACTCTTTACTCTCCCCCTTTTGAGTATAATTGATGCACCACAAGTTTTGATGGTCTTCGCTTCTCTAATTCCATTGAGATCCCTCTTCCCAGCCTACCCTTACACCCCTACCATTCAGATCCACAGCGCTTTCTCCCTCCCTGACACACTAATGTGCCCTTCTCCCACCCTTTATTGTCCTGGTTGTCCTTATGATTTTTACTTTGACCACTAAATCCAAGTTTGATCCTCCATCTCTCCAGGACCCCTGAAGAACCCCCAAGAACCATGGCCTTTCAATTCCATTCCCCACTTTTCCTTTCCAACCAGATCACTTTCCTATCCTTTTTTGTGCCTGTTTACCCCCTTCTAGGTTGATCCACCATTCTGAAAATCCACTATTGTCAAGTTGCTCTCTTTTTTAAGGTGCGCTCTGCTTATTTGCCTCAGCTAGTTTGTCTGGAATTGTCCACATGTGTCTGCCTCACTTGGCAACATTACTGAGCTAATTCAGCCTGCAGCCTTACAACTGTAAACATTATAACTACAAGACAGCAGACAGTGTATGAATGGAATTTCTCTGATGAACATGGAGAGGTTTCAGCTCTAACATTGTAAACATTTCTCTGAAGAAACCAAATTATAGAGTCATAGAGATGTACAGCATGGAAACAGACCCTTCTTTCCAACCCGTCCATGCTGACCAGACATCCCAACCCAATCTAATTCCACCTGTCAGCACCTGGCCCATGTCCCTCCAAACCCTTCCTATTCATATACCCATCCAAATGCCTTTTAAATGGTGCAATTGTAC
>NC_057712.1:4218300-4241443 GCF_004010195.1 Chiloscyllium plagiosum | reverse complement strand
CTTGTAAATCTTTTCTGAACCCTTTCAATTTTCACAACATCTTTCCGAAAGGAAGGAGACCAGAATTGCATGCAATATTCCAACAGTGGCCTAACCAATGTCCTGTACAGCCTCAACATGACCTCCCAACTCCTGTACTCAATACTCTGACCAATAAAGGAAAGCATACCAAACGCCTTCTTCACTATCCTATCTACCCACGACTCTACTTTCAAGGAGCTATGAACCTACACTCCAAGGTCTCTTTGTTCAGCAATACTCCCGAGGACCTTACCATTAAGTGTATAAGTCCTGCTAAGATTTGCTTTCCCAAAATGCAACACCTTACATTTATCGAAATTAAACTCCATCTGCCACTTCTCAGCCCACTGGTCCATCTGGTCCAGATCCTTTTGTAATCTGAGGTAACCTTCTTCGCTGTTCACCACACCTCCAATTTTGGTGGCATCTGCAAACTTACTAACTGTACCTCTTATGCTCACATCCAAATCATTTATATAAGTGATGAAAAGTAGTGGACCCAGCACTGATCCTTGTGAGACTCCACTGGTCACAGGCCTCCAGTCTGAAAAACAACCCTCCACCAACCTCTCTTTTACCTTTGAGCCAGTTCTGTATCCAAATGGCTAGTTCACCCTGTATTCTGTGAGATCTAACCTTGATAATCAGTCGCCCATGGGGAACCTTGTTGAATGCCTTACTGAAGTCCATATAGATCACGTCTACCATTCTGCCCTCATCAGTCCTCTTTGTTACTTTTTAAAAGTAACGAAGCCATGTTGACTATCCCTAATCAGTCCTTGCCTTTCCAAATACATGTACATTCTGTCCCTCAGGATTCCCACCAACAACCTGTCAACCACCAAGGTCAGGCTCACTGGTCTATAGTTTCCATACCACTTTTCTTAAACAATGGCACCATGTTAGCCAACCTCCAGTCTTATGGCACCTCACCTGTGACTATCAATGACACAAATATCTTAGTTAGAGGCCCAGCAATCACTACCCTAGCTTCCCACAGAGTTCTAGGGTACATCTGATCAGGTCCTGGGGATTTATCCATTTTATGCGTTTCAAGACATCCAGCATTTCCTTCCCTACTATGGACATTTTTCAAGATGTCACCATCTATTTCCCTACATTCTAAAACTTCCATGTCCTTTTCCACAGTAAATACTGATGCAAAATACTCGTTTAGTTCTCCCCCATCTCCAGCGGCTTTGCACAAAGACCGCCTTTCTGATCTTTAAGGGGCCCTGTTCTCTCCTTGTTGCCCTTTTGTCCTTAATGTAAATGTAAAAACCCTTTGGATGCTCCTTAACTCTATTTGTAAAAGCTATCTCATGTCCCCTTTTTGCCCTCCTGACTTCACTCTTAAGTATATTCCTACTGTCTTTACAGTCTTCTAAGGATTCACTCGATCTCTCCTGTCATCTTGAAGACTTTCTACTCAGCAGAGCTTGAAAAAAGCAATTGACCCTGTCAGGTAGACACTTTCTGTGTGGCTGGGTTTTCTTTTTCCATAGAATCCCTCCAATGTGGAAATGGCTATTCGGCCCAACAAGTCCACACTGACCCTCCAAAGAGTATCCCACCCCAACTCATTTCCCTACCCTACAACCCTCCATTTCCCATGACTCATGCAGCTAACCCACACATCCCTGAGCACAAAGAGGATTTTCTTTAGCAGGGCCAATATATCTAACCTGCACATTTTAGATTGTGGGAAGAAACCAGAACACCTGGAAGAAACCCACGCAGACACAGGGAGATTGTACAATCTCCACACAGATAGTTGCCCAAGGCTGGAATCGAACCCAAGTCAATGTACTTTTGAGGCAGCAGTGCTAACCACTGAGCCACCGTGCCACCCACCTGTGAATGGGCATGTTCTCCTTTTGGAATAATAAAGTTACACCAGTAACAGGAGTGTGGCTGGGGAGTTAATGAGAATTTGTGATATCGTAACAAATGCAAAAGAGATGCCTGCTGATTGTGATTGCGAAAACCACCCACTTAAAAATTTCTGAGAACTCAACAAAGTTTAAGCCATAATCAGGAAACAGAGATTGGATCTTCAAATTCTATCTCCCTCTCCAGCCAGTCTGAAAGTTTGGGATGGGCCCAGAAGATGATCATCATGTCCTGCTATCGACTTCTGATGGCTGATATTTTTAATACAATTTCAACTAAAGGCTTTGGTTTCCAATCTCATTTTCAATCTCAGTTTCTGGAAGTTGGGAGGGTCAGTTCCCTTTCTCAAGTTCCCTTTTCATTTTCCCTTTCCAGCTAGGGTCTGTTCAAGTTTCCTAACCACTGATTCCACAACAACTCTATTTGCAAACTGTAAACTTAATGCCTGCACCAGGCTCCGTGGAACAGTCAGATCAGAACAGCTGCTCTTTTGTTTTGCTGTCACAAAAGAGACAAGATGCAGGTGCCACCTGGTTTACCTGAGTGTGAAGCCAAAAAGAACAAGCATGCTCCAACTGACTCCTCTCTGGAACTGGTCACTGCATCCCCTCATCCAGAAATTCTTCCACCTCCCAGATGTACTGTCGGCCCAGTGTGAGGTATCTGCATTGATCGACGTTCCTCCTCTTTATGAGCTGTACATTGTCTCTCGGGGTATGAGTAATGCCTTCAGCACTCCAGCCCTGATTCACAAGCAAATTAACTTTAGGCCAATGACCAGCATTTACAACTACAGCTGTGAAGCTAAAGCTCATCTGGGAAGGATTAGACAAAGTCCTTCAGGAATCAAAGGTGCTGCCATTGATGGAGCTGTAGTACAAATGGGATAAACTTGTGTAAGCAGTTTTTATTCTGAGTGCGTGGAGAAGAACTTATAAAGTCATTGAGTCGTACAGCACGGAAACAGACTTTTGGTCCAACCAGATATCCTAAAATAATCCAGTCCCAATTTCCAACACTTGGCCCATATCCCTCCAAACCCTTCCCATTCATGTACCATCCAGATGTCTTTTAAATGCTGTCATTGTACCAGCCTCCACCACTTCCTCTGGCAGCTCATTCCAAACATGCGCCACCCACTGCATGAAAAAGTTTCCCCAACTCCCTTTTATATGTTATATATTATGCTATATACTAATTTTAATGCTATATATTAAAAATAACAAGAAATGTATGTGCATTTTTAATATGTCAATAGGTTATCTCCTGTGGCACTTCACATGTGAGACTACATCAAATGTAACCTTCAAGTACATCATGACATAATTTATGCCCTATTTCATTGTCACACCTTTAGTCTTGTTCTTGTGTAATCTTTAATGATCATGTATAAATGTATTATGCTGTAATTATACCTTCTTTCCAGTACTGTAGTGATCTGTATGTCCTGGTGGTTCACACCTGGCTGGAATTGCACATTAGAATGAAGGTCATCTGCAGACCTTCCTTGATAAACACTTAAAAACAAACTGATGACCAATCCCAGATTTGACAAAGTCTCTGTATTTCAGGCAATGGGTTTTGAAAAGCAAAACCAAGCAAAAAGTAATTTAAATTTGTAATGACAAGGTGTTTGAAGTATCTCTCTCCTGTCCCTCTTAGCCACAAATTTAGTATCTGGCGAAAAACGCTACTTGAGACAACCACCATTCACTGAGAGCTGAAGATCTACAATCTATATCATTGCAACAAAACTCAAGTTAATAATTAAACAATGGGCCTCAAGTTTGCAACCTGACCAGTTCAAGAGCGCTAGGAATTTTAAACTGCAATTGTATTTACCTTCCGGTATTGTACTGGGCACCCTCTGTCCCCTTTATAGCTATGTTTCTGTGCATGTTGGACATGTTTTTTTTAATTTTGAGTATAATAGGTAATAAATTTCTTCTTTCTTCCACTCAAGAAAATCTTGTAACTTGACTGCTTCATTTTCATCAAATTCATTATATTTTAATTAAAGTGTGATAGCTGTGCATTACAAATTACATAAAAATATTTGTTGCAACTGAACAAGAGGAGGTTAAAAAGAAGGGAGTAAATTTACTTTCTTCATTTTCCTTTGTAAACTTGGCATCATCCAAAACTGTACTGCTTACAACTTAGTTTGCATCAAGTTCCATTCATCTGTCACCCTCGTGCTGAATGCCTTACGTTGGCTTTGAGTCAAACAATGTCCCAAAATTCTCTCATTTGTTTCCAGAATTTACCATGGCCTTACTCTTCTTTAATTCTGTCATTACCTCCAGTTCCATAACCCTCTGAGATATCTATGCTCCTCTAATTCTGTTCTCTTTAGTATCCTTAAGTATCCCCTGCATTGGTGCCTGTGCCTTTTGTTACCCTGGTTGGTGTTGCAAGAGAGAAGTGGCTCAAGGTTCTACTCTGCACGTTGGAGGAATACCTATCCTTGGCTTTTCTGATGGTTTATGCCTCAGACAAGTTTCCCCTTTCCAGTCAGTGACTGCCATCGAATTTTAATTTTTCATCAAATTCTTATATTTATAATATCATACGCAATACTGTTCTTTGTTAATACATCTGTCTCCAGAACAGACTATTTAAAATCAAAATATAAATCACCATCTGCTTCCAATATCCATTCTCCTTTATAACACATCGCACCCAGGTTTCTCTCAATGTCCACATCAGCTGGAGTTTCTGTAGCGTGTTTACAATAGTCCCTAACCGAGTTCTTATTGCTGTCTTCAATTGTGTCTCGAACAATTTGTATGATCTGAGGTAATCTGTCTAGTTCTATTCTCACAATTCTGAAGTTTGTGATAGTCAACCCAATTTGATCTCAAAATGTGGTTTATGCATTATAACAAACAGGTACAAATTACATTGGTATAACAGGTGCCATTACTAAGGTTCTGCAGGAGACTAAGATGTTAGATGTATGTCCTTAAAGATCCAGAGCTGTTCCCCCACCCAAACCATATGACATCATCATATTGGGTGGTGCTTAATGCTTTGCTCAGCATTAACCCTGTTGAAGCCTAATATTTCATATAACAGTCTGGATGACCCACTCTAAAAATCCTACATAGGTGTTTCTTTTGGTGTAGACTGCTTACTTCATGAACTGCTTACCTTGTGTCTTTGTTCAAGGGAAAATGGTCATAACTGGTTAAGTTAGCATTTATTTCTTATCCATAACAGTCCTAGAGAAAGTCTTTTATGTCCTTGCAAGTTTCCTTTCATAATCTTTTTCTTCAGCAGCTGTTATAAGGCACTTTGTGATCCTTTGTTGGTCTTTGAATTTGTCCCATTCTGAGGGATCTGTACTGGTCTTTGCATTTTTATAAGCCTTTTCTTTTCATTTTATGCTGTCCCTTACCTCATTAGATGTCTATGACTTTTTTTTATGAGGTGAAACTTTTCTTTTTCATGAGTACAAATTGCTTCTGAACAGCATTAAATATTTCTGTGAACATCCTCCACAGTTCCTCATTTATTGAACTATTAGCAGAGCTTCCCAGTTTATCATAGACATCACACCATTAAAGTCTGCTTTATCTAAATCCATGATGTGGAGGTGCCAGTGTTGGTCTGGGATGGACAAAGTTAAAAACCACACAACATCAGGTTATAGTCCAACAGGTTCATCAGGTAACTACCTGATGAAGGAGCAGTGCTCCAAAAACTAGTGCTTCCAAATAAACCTATTGGACTATAACCTGGTGTTGTGTGATTTTTGACTTTATCTAAATCCAAAGTTCTAGTTTCCAATGTTTCCTTATCTCTTACAAAGGCTACATGAAACTCGACCACATTATGATCACTATTTGAAAATGCCCATGGACAATCAGGGCACTAATTAAATCAGTCTCATTGCTCATTCTGAGATTCAATATTGCTTGTCTCCTTCAGTATCAATAACATCAATGAACATAAAGGCAATTTATTTCTCTTCTGCATTTGCGTTCGTCTTCTCCACATTTTGAGAAAGGGATGCATCCTACAACAGGGAAAGCTTCACTTTTAATGCATGGGCATTGTCTATGCCAGTGAGGTCTCTTTACCTAAGAGTGCTGACAAGGAATCTTAGTGCTTGGTGCCTGTCCTAACTGAATGGGCTCTGTCAATCTCCCATGCTAAGGTTGATATTCTCAGTTTAGGATTGATCTGTGTTGTTTTTGTTTCACTCACCACCTGAACATCCAGCTGCAGAGTCACATGTCACATCTTTTTTCGACTGTAAATCTGGCAAAGTCTCTTCACCCATTGTCGCAACCATCCATACGATATAGGAGCAGATTTAGGTCATTCAGACCATCCAGTCTGCTGTACCACTCGATCATGGCTGATAAGTTTCTGAACCCCATTCTCCCGCCTTCTGCCTCTAACTGTCGACACCCCCCCCCCCCAACCACCCCAAATCAGGAACCTATCGCTGTCTTAAAAACATTCAATATGTTACTGCTTCCATGATCCTCAAATCTCCCTTCTTATGCTGCTCTAAGAAGTTGTTCAGTAGTCTGTGATAGAGAATGAACCACAAATAAGTCTTAGCAGAAGAAATTTTTGTCTTCCCGAAGAAGATGTGGTCTATTACATCACACTAAATATATACAGGTTATGTTAGCTCTTAGGCATATTAAATATCCCTAACAACAGGTCGAGAATCTGTTTGTCTTAATCAGCAGGCTATGATAACTCGCACTGATAGTGCACCCAGACACTGTGTGATAACATGAGTCTGACCAGAGCTCAGGAGAGTTCAGACATGAGCACTTTCAGAAACATTAACTTCTACAAAAATCTCATGATCATCTTAAGGTTTGTTTGCTTCTGAGTCTTGAACACAACAGAAACAGTTTTATTGGTTTGACTGAACATAGAACATTACAGCGCAGAACAGGCCCTTCAGCCCTCGATGTTGTGCCAACCTGTCACACCAATCTGAAGCCCATTTAACCTACACTATTCCATGTACGTCCATATGCTTGTCCAACGACGACTTAAATGTACTTAAAGTCGGCGAATCTACTACCATTGCAGGCAAAGCATTCCATACCCTTACTACTCTCTGAGTAAAGAAACTACCTCTGACATCTGTCCTATATCCATCACCTCACAATTTAAAGCTATACCCCCTCGTGCTCGCCGTCACCATTCTTGGAAAAAGGCTCTCCCTGTCCACCCAATCTAACCCTCTGATTATCTTATATGTCTCTATTAAGTCACCTCTCAACCTTCTTCTCTCCAACGAAAACAGCCTCAAGTCCCTTAGCCTTTCCTCGTAAGACCTTCCCTTCATACCAGGCAACATCCTAGTAAATCTCCTCTGCACCCTTTCCAAAGCTTCCACATCCTTCTTCTAATTCGGTGACCAGAACTGTACACAATACTCCAAGTGTGGCCACACTAGAGTTTTGTACAGCTGTAGCATAACCTCATGGTTCCGGAACTCGATCCCTCTATTAATAAAAGCTAATACTGTATGCCTTCTTAACAACCCTGTCAACCTGTGTATCAAGTATCTGTGTACATGGACACTGAGATCTGCCTGCTCATCTACACTACCAAGACTGAGCCCTTTAAATAAAATGCCTCTGTCCCTTTTGGATCTGTTAATTCCATTAGCTTCTGAGAATAAAGTCAGATTGGAATCAAACAGCCTCTTTGCTCTCAAAGTTAGTTATAGAGTTGAACAGACACAGTCTAAACTTAAGGGCATCGTGCTAAAGAGTATGCAACAGCAGAGGGAATGTTAGGGGCAGCAAGGTGGCTCAGTGGTTAGTACTGCTGCCTCACAGCACCAGGGACCCGGGGTGACTGTCTGCGTGGAGTTTGCACTTTTTCCACTGTCTGCGTGGGTTTCCTCCGGGTGCTACAGTTTTCTCCCACGGCCCAAAGATGTGCAGGTTGGGTAGGTTGGCCATGGGAAATTGCTCCGTAGTGTCCAGGGATGTGCAGGCTAGCTGGGTTAGCCATGGGAAATGTGGGGTTACAGGATACAGTAGGGGTCTGGGTGGGACGCTCTTCGGAGGGTCAGTTTAATGGACCGGATGGTGTCTTTCCACACTGTCAGGATTCTATGATTCTATGATGCAATAAGTGTCGAAATGCATCAATCATTGTGCACATCAAGACCTGCCGAGAAAATGGAAGCCGGGCGAAAACAGTGAAAGGAATGCGTTGCCATACCAACGCCCCACTCACCCCTTCCCATGACCGCCCTCCTGCCCCAAGTATAACAGAGCCTGTGGTAGCCCCATCAATCTGTACAGACACCTAAACAGACTCACCATGACAGTGGGAGAGAGTCATCCCCATCTGTGAGAGACCACCGATAGTGATGAGATGATTATTTCAATAGAAACAATGTACAGGTCACAGGGAAAAGGCAGGAGATTGGCAATATTTCAAGATGCTCAGAAAGCTGGTGATAAATAATTGGTAGACAGGCAGGAGGCTGAAAGAACACAGCACACCAGGCAGCATCAGGAGGAGGAGAAGTCAACATTTCAGGTGTAACCCTTATTCGCACATAATAACAATTCTGTGACTCTGTGATGTCTGCCCACCATTTTGACTCCAGCTTCAGCCCGGTCCTGAGCCAGTCTTTTCGGTGAGGGTGGGATTCCATCAGGATCTCTGTCACCAAGAAGAGCCAATCATTGCAAGAGCACAGAATGTTGCTCATCTATAATGAGACAACTACAACACACAAGTTCATGGATTAATGTTTGTAAGCGTTAGATGTGCGCTGAAGTGGAAAGGAACAATTTTGCCTGAAGCTAAATTTGGAAAACTCTTGGAAGTTTGAAACCATCTCTCTTATGTTCAAACAGCTGCAGCACACCAATTCCAAAAGCACTTACTGGGACTTCCTCAATTTGAATAACTTCAAAAATAAAGAAAAATAAGCAAACCACAGCCGCTTGGCTTGTCCAACAAGCTTTGCAGACAACCAATGAAATTTGCAACAATTGAATTTGATTCAGTTCCTACCTAAATTGTTCACTAATTCTATGAGAAATTTAACTCTGCTGGTATCACAGTGTTCACCATTGTAAATCACCAGCTCGTTTTACATTCCAAACAATTCTCTTTTCCAAGTGAAACAAAATTGTCCAAGAGCACATTATTTAGCAGGTGATTTAATATTGCTTATTGTGCATCACCAACACAGCTACATTTCACCTTCTCAAGAACCAAAAATTAATGGACCACAAATTGCAATGTAAATGGCAATTTCCTGCTTTTAAACACCAGTATTCTATTGATCTAGGGTGCCAATTTTGGTTCCAAAGTAGAAATGTCTGTCCCAAATTGCCAGTTGCAGTATTATGTTGGATGGCCTCTTCTTTAAAAAAAAATTGCAGCAATCATTGTGTCCTCATTTGGAAAGTTCTGACCTTTAGTTTAGGAGCCACTTAATTGGACTGGATTTACAAATGGTCCCAAATCTGTTGTTAGTTGGTACAGTATCTGTCTCAGCAACCTGCCTCCGTCAAGCTCATCTCTAATCCAACTGATTGCAAAGACAGAGCAAAACCCCAACAAAGGGAATCCCTGCCTGTGGGCCCTTCCCTTGGGGTGAGTTTTATCAGTGATAGGCAACATGGTTTTGTGCAGGGGAGATCGTGATGTTGCATAATGAGATTGCCTCTGGAAATCTTGTGAACACGTCTATTATTGTTTTTAAATACTTATTCCTACTTTTTGTTTGAGGTCGGGGACCTATGCAATCAATCAAGACTCTTGTGAAAGGTTCCTCGAATGCTGGAATAGGTTTTAAAGGTAAAGGTTTTATTACTGCTTGTAATTTTCCAATTAGCTGACATGTATGATGTGTCTGGCAAAATTCAACTACAACTTTGTATAGTCCAGGCCAGTAAAAATGTCTTTGTATTTTAGCCTGTGTTTTCCTCACCCCTAAATGACCTCCAAGTGGTAGCTCACTCGCAGCACCTCCTTTCTATACCCTACTGGCAAGACAATTTGATGAATCTCTGCCCATTTTTCATCTGCTTGAATGTGTGGTGGTTTCCATTTCCTCATTAAGACATCATTTGTCAAGTAATAATACACCGGAATGCATTAACTTTCTTTCTCTGTATATACCTTTTGATATAAATGTTTTAACTCCTCATCTTTCTGCTATAATTCAATCAGCTTAGTACAGCTAAAGATAGTGGCATGTTTACCTAATTGCTCCTTCAGTGTTCCACGTATCTGATCAAAAAAGGTCTTTGATAACACTATATCAGCTTCCTTATCTGTGCCGTTTAGTCTCTCCTGCTTCAGCTTGTGCCTGTATGATCTTGTGACCACACAATCAGGAACAAATCCTGAATAAACATTCTTTATGTCTTTTGTTGCCTGTGTCTCTACTGGCTTTTCAGCTAGAGTAGGCAGCACACCTACTGGTGAATCAGCTGTATCATTTGCAAGTGACAAGCTGTATTCCTGGAGCTGAGAGCTTGTCCAGTATTCCTACCACAAATTCTCCACTCTTCTCTGGACTCTCTAGCCTCACTTTACATAACTGAGCACTTTTTGTCACACCATGAATTCCTGTTACCAATACCTTTTCTGGCAATAGTCCCTCAGGAGTGCATATCTCCTCATCCTTCAGCATCACAAACTGAGAGGATCCTGTGTCCTTTAATATTGTAACCTCCTTACCTACTGCTCCTGGCCTATGTGAATAAACTTTACCCCTGCATGTGTATTTTTAAGCAGATCTGGCACTTACTCCTTAATCAACCTCTGATCATCTTGTACACTCTGAAAAGTTGTCTAACTTCCCTTGTGCTTTTTGTTACTAGTCCAACAAAACTCCCAGGCTTGTCTGGTTTTCCTACATCTAGCTTTCTCCTAGCCCACCCACACTGTGATTTTGTGTGGCCCACTTTATTACAATGAAAACACCGAAGATTTTCAAATTCTTTGTGCCCCTCCCCCCCCACAAAGGTTTCTTTTTTACCCTCTGGTAAGTAATCCTTCACTGAGATCTATCTTTCCCTTTCCCCATAAGGATTTCTCTTTGTCCCAGTTTCTATCCCTCATGGACTGAAATTGATTCTGGAAGCCAAACCGTGTTTTATGGACCAGCTCATAACCATCAGCCCCTTCAGCTGCTAACCTCGCTGTTTTAACTCTCTGCTCTTCCCCATGAGTTTGCATTACTTTCTCAATGAACCTACCCTCAACTTTTATTTTCAGCCTTTTAAGCTGACTTTCCTTTTCAAGGAAGAAGAAGGGCTTATGCCCGAAACGTCGATTCTCCTGTTCCTTGGATGCTGCCTGACCTGCTGCACTTTTCCAGCAACATATTTTCAGCTCTGATCTCCAGCATCTGCAGTCCTCACTTTTTCCTTTTCAAGTGTCAGTTTTTGAAGTTCAAACGCTCTCTCTTCTGCTGCTCTCTCTTTTTCCCTCTCTTCCACGTTTAATCATAACTCAAACTGTTTCATTTCTGCTGCCCTTTCCTTATCAACTTGTTTCGGTAAGTGTACAGTGAAAATTACCCGGATTAAGTTAGCTAGGTTGACGACTAGATTTTAAAACAGACAAACAGTTATTCACAAAATTACACAATGAAAACAAAGAACAGAATAATGAACCCCATACAGGACTCAATTATCCAACTCGACTTAATTATGCTGTTCCGAATATACACGTCAGTCCCAATAAGCAAACTTCCTTTAAAACCCAGTATAAATGGAACAGATGTTTACAAATTGAAGTTGAAGGGCAGAAAGAGAGCTCCCTGTTGAACTTCCAACCAGTTCAAGACTGAACTAAAACTGCTGTGCTGCGCTAGAGAGCTGATCACTCCCCTTTCTTTATACAGGTTACTTCTAAAACATGACCACTTTGGCCTTTACATATTAAAAAAAAGGTCTCTCAAAATCCTTTTCATCTCTGTACCAAACCAGACTAATTGGAGCCCGGCCCGGTTTATTACCCCTCTGACAAAAATCAAGGACAGAGTCTCCTTGAGCCAAGGAACAGCTTTTAGAAAGAAAGGGGGCTAGCTTTGTGACACACTTCAAGCCCTATCCCTGCATTTCCCATTTGTAATTCATTTAGTCTGCATAATTTAGCATGGCCAATCCACCTAATCTGCACATCTTTGGACTGTGACAGAAAACCAGAGCACCCAGATGATACCCACACAGACACAGGGAGAATGTGCAAACTCCACACAGACAATCACCCGAGGGTGGAATCAAATCGGGTCCCTGGCACCGTGAGGCAGCAGTGCTCACCCACTGAGCCACTCTGCTGCAGATGTAGTATGGTTAGTGGTATCCACCATAACATAGGAAAGCATGAATATCATGGTATTGAATATCTACCTGTCTACCTGTCCATCTTCCTTCCCACCTATCTGCTCCCCCCTCCCCCCGATCTATCACAATTACCCCCCACCTGCATCCACCTATAACCTTCCCAGCCACCTTACTCCCAGCCCTACCCCTCACTGTTTATCTCTAATCCCCTTTCCTCCTCCACATTCCTGATGAAGGACTTCCTGCTCCTCGGATGCTGCCTGACCTGCTGTGCTTTTCCAGCACCACTCTTTTCAACTCTGACTCTCCAGTATCTGCAGTCCTCACTTAGAACATAGAACATACAGTACTACAGCGCAGTACAGGCCCTTCAGCCCTCGATGTTTCACTGACCTGTGAAACCAATCTGAAGCCCATCTAACCTATTATATTCCATTTTCATCCATATATCAATCCAATGACGATTTAAATGCTTTTAAAGTTGGCGAATCTTACACTGTTTCAGGCAGTGTGTTCCACGCCCTGACCACTCTCTGAGTAAAGAAACTACCTCTGACATCTCCCCTCAAGTTAAAGCTATGCCCTCTCATGCTAGCCATCACTATCTGAGGAAAAAGGCTCTCACTATCCATCTTATCTCATCCTCTGATCATCTTGTATAACTCTATTAGGTCACCTCTCAACCTTCTTCTCTCCAATGAAAACAGCCTCAAGTCCCTCAGCCTTTCCTCGTAAGACCTTCCCTCCATACCAGGCAACATCCTAGTAAATCTCCTCTGCACCCTTTCCAAAGCTTCCACACCCTTCTGAGAATGCAGTGACCAGAACTGTACACAATACTCCAAGTGTGGCTGCACCAGAGTTTTGCACAGTTGCAGCATGACCTCATGGTTCTGAAACTCAATCCCTCTACCAATAAAAGCTAGCACACCGTATGCCTTCTTTACAACCCTGTCAACCTGGGTGGCAACTTTCAGGGATCTGTGCACATGGACACCAAGATCTCTCTGCTCATCTATAATACCAAGAATATGACCACTAGCCCAATACTCTGCATTCCTGTTGTTCCGTCCAAAGTGAATCACCTCACACTTTTCCATGTTAAACACCATTTGCCACCTCTCAGCCCAGCTCTGCAGCTTATCTATGCCCCTTTGTAACCTACAACATCCTTTGTCAATATCCACAACTCTACCGACCTTAGTGTCATGCACAAATTTACTAACCCATCCTTCTATGCCCTCATCCAGGTCCCTTATAAAAATGACAAACAGCAGTGGTCCCAAAACAGAACCTTGCTGTACACCACTAGTAACTGAACTCCAGGATGTACATTTCTCATCAACTACCACTGTCTGTCTTCTTTCAGCTAGCCAATTTCTAATCCAAACCGCTAAATCACTCTCAATCCTATGACTCCATATGTTCTGCAATTAGCCTACCGTGGGGAACCTTATCAAATGCCTTACTGAAATCCATATACCACATCAACTGCTGTACGCTCATCCACCTGTTGGTCACCTTTCAAAGAACTCAATAAGGTTGGTGAGACACAACCTAACCTTCACAGTGCTGACTATCTCTAATCAACTTATTCATTTCTTGATGATTATAATCCTACCTCTTATAACCTTTTCCAAAACTTTACCCACAACTGAAGTAAGGCTCACTGCTCTATAATTGCCAGGGTTGTCTCTACTCCCCTTCTTGAACAAGAAGACAACATTTGCTATCCTCTAGTCCTCTGGCACCATTCCTATAGACAATGACGACATAAAGATCAAAGCCAGAGGCTCTGCAATCTCCTTCCTGGCTTCCCAAAGAATCCTAGAATAAATCCCATCTGACACAGGGGACTTATTTATTTTCACATTTTCCATAATTGCTAACACTTCCTCCTTGTGAACCTCAATCCCATCTAGTCTAGTAGTCTGTATCTCAGTATTCTTCTCAACAACACTGTTTTTTTCCAGTGTGAATACTGACAGAAAGTATTCATTTAGCGCTTCCCCTATCTCCTCTGACTCCACGCACAACTTCCCTCTATTATCCTTGATTGGCCCTAATCTTTCTCTAGTCATTCTTTTATTCCTGATATACCTATAAAACATCTTAGAGTTTTCCTTGATATTATCCACCAATGACTTCTCATGTTCCCTCCTGGATCTTCTTAGCGCTCTCTTTAGCTCTTTCCTGGCTTATGTCTAACTCTCAAGTGCCCTAACTGAGCCTTCACACCTCATCCTCTTGACAAGAGATTCAACTTCCTTAGTAACCACGGCTCCTGCGCTCGATAACTTTTTCCCTGTCTGACAGGTACATACTTATCAAGGACATGCAGTAGCTGTTCCTTGAATAAGCTCCACATTTCAATGGTGCCCATCCCCTGCAGTTTCCTTCCTCATCCTCTGCATCCTAAATCTTGCCTAATTGCATCATAATTGCCTTTCCCCCAGCTATAACTCTTGCCCTGCTGTAAATACGCATCCCTTTTTATTGTTAAAGTAAACATAACCAAATTATGGTCTCTATCACCAAAGTCCTCACCTACCTCCAAATCTAACACCAGTCCGGGTTCATTAACCAGTACCAAATCTAATGTGGCCTCGCCTCTTATTGGCTTGTTTACATAATGTGTCGGAAAACCCTCCTTCACACATTGGACAAAAACTGACCCATCTAGAGGCCTTGAACTATAGTATTCCCAGTTAATATTTGGAAAGTTAAAGATCCCCACTACCTTGTTACTCTCGCTCCTATCGAGCATCAGCTTTGCTATCATTTCCTCTATATCTCTGGAACTATTCGGAGGCATATAGAAAACTCCCAACAGGGTGAACTCTCCTTTCCTGTTTCTAATCTCAACACATACTACCTCAGTAGACGAGTCCTTAGACGTCCTTTCTGCAACCGTACTACTGTCCTTGACTAACAATGCCACACCGCCCCCTCTTTTACCATCTTCTCTGTTCTTACTGAACTATCTAAATCCCAGAACCTGCAATAACCATTCCTGTCCCTGCTCTATCCATGTCTCTGAAATGGCCATATCATTAAAATCCCAGGTCCCGCCCCATGCTGCAAGTTCACCCACCTTATTCCGGATGCTCCTGACATTGAAGTAGACACACTTCAAAACCAGGCCAGATACCCTCAAAGCATTTCAAGTATGTAGCCCTAACTCTTATGAAGATAATTGTTTTAAGCAGGTGTGAAGTGGATATAGAACATAGAACCCTTTTGAACTCTTTCTTCAAAGTATAGAGAGAAACAGAGTTAAGATTTCAAGTCCAGTGACCCTTCTTCAGAGCAGTTCATTTATTCCAACTATTATGTACAAATAATATATTTCCTTAAGCACATAAACATCTCAGCAAGCATTAATCTAATAAGCTACAACAATAATATCATGAGCATGACTGTGAAACACAACACACTGGAACTTTGAAATGTGAGCAAAAATGCTGCAACAAATCAGGTGACATAATCACAGCATTTCCAGTTTCTTAACAGTACTTATATTTTGAATTAAATCAGTTGGATTCTAGCTCCATGGTTTTACGCTTTGCGTCGAACTCTGCAAAGTTTGGTTTAAGGGCTGGTGCTTCGGGAGAATCCTGAGTCCAGCTGGCTTCACTGAATTTTGTTTGGAACTAGCATTGAGCCTGCAGTCACAATTGATTGTGAAGAATGTTCACCAGCAGAAAGCTGGTGATAGATTTATGATATTTTGGTGAACCGTCTCTAAACGTGTCATAGCATCAGTTTTGCCTGTCTTGCCAGTATATGAGGGATGTTACCGTTTTTTTTAATCACCAGCTGGCAGTTGAACCTGATTGTTAGTCAAACATTTACAGGTGGGAGATATTTGTGAAGTTATATAGTTGGCAGCAAATTATATTTCATTTTCTGATATTTTACAACAAAGTACTTTGGTTAATATCTCCCTCATGGAACCACTTTTGTGATAGGTAATTTTGCTGAAAGCTGTGTTTACATTATTTACCAATCCATGAGGCAAAGGAAAAAAAAATAATTTGAGGAAGATAAATTTACAGAAAGCAGTTAAAAGCCCTTGGCTCCTGAATTGCAGGAACCATTTTATTAAAAGTTTGCCTCTCTTGCACTGGATGTTACATGGTGTCAATAAGATCTCCTCTCATTCTGCTAATCTCCAATGAATACAAGCCCAACCTACTCATCTCCTCAGTATCTGCTATACACTTCTCATTTCTTGTTCATCTTAACATCCAGCGTTACATCTCAGTCCCAACCATTGTCTTCATGGAATCATATTTGCTCTTATACTCATGTTATTATCTCTTTGAATACCTCACACTGCTCTGATGTAGTTTTATTTGCAAGAAGCTGCTCCCAGTCCATTTGCTCCAAATTGTATCTTCATATCCGAGCTTGGTAAAATCAGCCTTCCCCCAGATAGAACTTCTCTGTATCCAGAATGAGCCAAGTGAACCTCCTTTGGGAAGCCATTATATCTGTCCTTTAATAAGGGAGTCAAAACTGTTTACAGCATTCCAGGTGTAGTCTGACCAATTCCACGTATAATTTTAACAAGTCCTCTCTAACTTTATACTCCATTCTCTTCAGAATGTCGATAAATAGTCCTTATCCAGAAATGGAGTTTGGGCAGATGGAAGGCACATCACTGGGAGAGGGGGGAATATTTGGAGATAGTGATCAGTTATATTTGGGATAGTTATGGATAAGAATAAGGAGGAGCCTTGGAAGTTATATCTGGGGGAAGGCTGATTTTACCAAGCTAGGATATAAAGATACAATTTGGAGCAAATGGATTGGGAGCAGCTTCTTGCAAATAAAACTACATCAGAGCCGTGTGAGGTATTCAAAGAGATAATAACATGAGTATAAGAGCAAATATGATTCCATGAAGACAATGGTTGGGATCGAGATGTAACGCTGGATGTTAAGATGAACAAGAAATGAGAAGTGTATAGCAGATATTGAAAGCTGAGTATGACAGAGTCCCTCGAGGATTATAAAATAACACAAAGAAAACTTAAGAAGGAAATCAAGAAAATAAAGGAAGCGCATGAAAAATATTTGAATAAAGAGAAATTTGGAGGGTTTATTAAAACTTAGAACATAGAACATTACAGCGCAGTACAGGCCCTTTGGCCCTCGATGTTGCGCCGCCCTGGCATACCAATCTGAAGCACATCCCACCTACACTATTCCATGTATTAAAAGTTTATAAAGAGCAAAGAATAGCTAGGGAAACTGTCAGAACATTAGGGACCATAGAGGTAATCAATGTGTATACCTGGAAAACCTGAGTATAGTCATAGAGTCATAGAGATGTACAACATGGAAACAGACCCTTCGGTCCAACCTGTCCATGTCGACCAGATATCCCAACCCAATCTAGTCCCACCTGCAAGCACCCGGCCCATATCCCTCCAAACCATTCCTATTCATATACCCATCCAGATGCCTCTTAAATGTTGTAATTGTACCAGCCTCCGCCACTTCCTCTGGCAGCTCAATCCATACACATACCACCAACTGTGTGAAAAAGTTGCCCCTTAGGTGTCTTTTATATCTTTCCCCTCTCACCCTAAACCCATGTCCTCTGGTTCTGGACTCTCCAAACCCAGGAAAAAGACTTTGCCTATTTACCCTATCCATGCCCCTCATAATTTTGTAAACCTCTATAAGGTCACCCCTCAGTCTCCACGCTTCAGGGAAAACAGCCCCAGCCTGTTCAGCCTCTCCCTATAGCTCAATTCTTCTAACCCTGGCAACATTCTTGTAAATCTTTTCTAAACCCTTTCTAGTTTCACAGCATCTTTCTGATAGGAAAGGAGACCAGACTGCATCCTATTCTTCTAAACTCCAATAAGTACAGGTCCAACCCACACAACCTCTCCTCAGAAGGAATTCCCTTCATAAATGGGACCAAGCCAGTTAACCTTCTCTGGACTGCCTCCAAGCCAGTATATCCTTCCCTAGTTATGAAAACTGTTCAGTTTTCTAGATGTTGTATGACTAGTGCCTTGTATAGTTTGAGCAGGACTTCCTATTTTCTTACTCCATTCCTTTTGAAATAAGGCCAACACTCCTTAATATCCATTGAACTTGGATGCTAGCTTTTTGTGCTTTATGCACAAGGAATCTCAAGTCTCTGTGCTGCAGCTTTCTGCAGTCTTTTCTCATTTAAATAATATTCAGCTTCTTTATTCTCCCTGTCAAAGTACATCACTTCATATTTCCCACATTATATTCCATCTGCCAAGATTTTTCTCACTTACATACCCTGATTATATCCCTTTGTAGACTTTTTGTGTCATCCTTACTCCCTGCCTTCCCAACAATCTTTGTGTCAGCTTCCCATGTCCATGTCACTCACCAATTTTGTAAATAATTGGCACTCCTGTTCTGATCCCTGTGACACTGCATAATTACAGCTTACTAGCCTGAAAATGCCTTCTTTATCTCAACTCTCTGTCTTCTGTTGGCCAATCCTCTATCCATGCTAATACACTGCCCCCAAAACCATGGGCTCTTATGTTATTAAGTAGCCTTTTGCATGGTACCTTATCAACTACCTTTTGGAAATCCAATCAGGTCCTGGGGATTTATCCGCATTTACCTGTTTCAAGACATCCAGCACTTCCTCCTCTGTAATCTGGACATTTTGCAAGATGTCACCATCTATTTCCCTACAGTCTATATCTTCCATATCCTTTTCCACAGTAAGTACTAATGCAAAATATTCATGTAGTATCTCCCCCATTTTCTGCGGCTCCACACAGAGGCCGCCTTGCTGATCTTAATGAATACTTCATACCAGTCTTCACAGTGGAAAAGGATGACAGAGGTACACACATCAAGGTGGTGGACTGTGAAATATTATGATAATGGTAATATATTTGCTGTGGTCTACGTAGACTTGAACTTGACCTTTGGTGAGGTCCTTCAAAGGGGAATAGTTACGAAAATAAAAGCCCATGGGATCCATGGCAAAATGGCACAGTGGGCCCTGTTTTGAAACTCAGGGTGATGTTAGAGGGAATTTCTTTTACCAGAAGTTTGTTTCAAATGGGGTTCTATCAGGGTCATGCTGGAGTTCTTACAGTTTGTGGCCCACATTGATGATTTGGATTTAAATGTATGGGGTATGATAAAGAAGTTTGTGGATTGCAGGAAGTTTGTAAGATGGTATATCATGAGGAGGACAGTCATAAACTGCAGGGATGATATTGATGGACTTTTCTTTCTGGACAGAGCAGTGGCAAATGGAACTCAACACAGAAAAGTGTCAGGTAATGCACTTAGGAGAACTAACAAGTCAAGAGTGTATACTGTGAATGGGAGGACATGAAAAGTACTGAAGATTTGAGGGGCATTGCTGTGCATATCCACAGATCCCTGAAAGTAACAGGGCAGGTAGATGAGGTGGTTACGAAGGCGTATGGAATACTTGCCTTTATCAGCCGAGGTGTATTATACAAGAGCAAAAAGGTTATGCTGGAACTGTATAAAATACTGTTTAGTCCACAACTGAAATACTCTATGCAGTTTTGGTCACTACATTATAGGTAGGATGTGACTGCATGAGAGAGGGTGGAAAGGAGATTTATCAGGATACTGCATGGCTGGAGGCTCCGAGCTATGAGGAAAGACTATTCAGACTGAGGTTGATTCTCCTTAGATCAGTGATGGTTGAGATGGGACCTGATAGAAGTGTGTAAGATGATGAGGGGCATGGAAATATTGGCTAGAAAGACACTTGTTTTTCCCATTAGTAGATCGGTCAATAACCAAGGGGCATAGATTTAAGGTAAAGGGTGGAAAACTAAGAGAAGAGTTGAGAAGCAATTATTTTCACTCAGAAGGCTAATCTAGAAAATGGGATTAATGTAGTCATATTTCTATTGACTGGTGCTGACACAATATGCCAGATTCTGTGCTGTAAATGATTGGGTATAATATAGCAGGTGACAACTAGCCTGTGTGAAACATCTGTGTTAAGCTAAGCACATCGCCCTGAAATCGCATGTCCCTTCAGGACCCTTCTCTGTGCAACTCAATCTGTAGTCCAGTCATTCATTATTTAATTATTTTTTTAAAAATGTGTATTCTAAGAATATATATCCAGATGATCAGGCCTTAGCTGAGTTTCCTATTGCAATGAACAAAGCGGGAAATCAAGGGGAAAAGATGTTTTAATTAAAGTTTGCAAAAAGGAGTAAAATACACCATGTCAAGTTTGGTGAAGGATATGGAAGAGGTGTTTTTCCTTTTACTTTTTATTCAGCTTCCAGGATTTGAATTCGTATTGTGTGCAGCAGAAGAATCAAAGCATCAAATTAAATCAGTGACTGCTATTCTTAGAAATATTCATTTCTTTTCAGTACAGTAAATATTGCATTGTCTTATTAGTATGATAAAGTTTTATGGCAGCATAAAAACCTATTGGAGAGAAGAATGCAATATTAGATGTAGGAACAAACTACCACAGATCCTAGATCTGCACCGAAAACAGAAAGCGACGGGTATCACAGCCGGTCAGGCAGCATCCATGGAGAGAGAGCAAGCTAACGTTTTGAGTCTAGAAGACTCTTCAACAGAGCTGAAATACTGGATGTTTGTGATTAAGGGTTGGCAATAATTATGGCCAATTTAATCTACATTTAAAGAAGAAGCATTATGTTCTCTCATATACATGCACTGTCTCATACAAACACACATACATCCCCCACACTCACACCCACACACATACCCTCCCACAGTCTAATACTCCATCACACCCAAGATTTCACACGCACAAACATACTCTCTCTCACGTGCACTCACACTCATATGCACACACTCACGTTAACTCTCTCTCTCTCTCCCCTATGCACAAAGATATAAGTCTATGGGCTGAATTTGTACTTGCAGATTTATATTTACAGATACATTCTATTTTGCTCAAAACATGCACAAGCTGCAAGCAGTCAATGCAGGCAGTCAATCCATGTAATATTTTGTTAATTCCACTTTGGAAATAGAACCAGTCTGACTCAAGATTGGGATATAGACATACCCTAACCTCACACCTTTAATGCATCAACTGAGCTGAGATGTCACCTTTTTGTTATAAAACCTTAAGTTATCTTGAGAAAGTGACTTAAAAGAAGTTCTGGTGTTTAGATTTTAATGAACCAAAACCTGTAATCCATTCTAAAAGATGAAAGACTTAACAATCCAGGTGTGTCCAATGGATTATTTCAGTTGCATGACACTGTAATCATTTGCTATAAATTCTGTGTCTTATGATCTTACACTCCACAACCACCTGATGAAGGAGCAGCGCTCTGAAAGCTAGTGCTTCCAAATAAACCTGTTGGACTATAACCTGGTGTTGTGTGAATTTTACCTTTGACAGATTTTCTGTTCTGTTCTACATATTTAGTGTTTGGGATTTGGCACAAAATTTTAATTACATAAAATAGATACTTTTTTGGCTTTACTTAGATTGAAAAATAATGTTTAATTTGTAAGGAACTTTTTCTGTCTAAGATTAAGCAACAAAACTGCAGTCAAACAATTGTGGTATCACACCCAGAATGCAGTACAGGGAGGACTTAGAAAAGAACTGTCTAAGTGCCCTGTTACAAGTTGGATTCCATTCAAAAAACATCAATAAAAGGGTTCAAAATCTTGGAAGGCATCACAATTATGAGTAATATAAAATGTGGTGTTTTTGTCATAAAGTTGAAATCATCTTCAACACATGTATGTATGTTTAAACACTTATCTGAAAGAGTCCACCCAGCAACTGTGTGTCTCTTTTTACCATTTAAAATCATCCCAGGTGTTAAGCTGTCATTCTCACAGAGGCACTTTTAACCACTCTGATGATTTTGTTGTGTTCACAAATACAGATGGCTTGTGCAGGACGTCATTCAAAAGAATTCATTGGAATTGTTCAGAGGATTACATAATGGATCTCCATAGAGTAAACAAAATCTCCAAAAGCTGACATAAATTCTAATTTTTTTCATTCACAAAAGCAAAATTGAGATTTATAGATAGACCAATGTGATGCCAGAGCCATCAGCTTCATTGAGATGTTTAAAATAATAAAGAACATCGATAGGTTCACTGAAAGGGAAGAAGGTATCTGATATGGGAGTCCCCAACCAAGACAGCTCAAACTTCAAAATTAAACCTGACCATTCAGAATAAAAATTAGAAAACAACTGTTCACAAAGAGTCATAGAAATCTGAGGTCTTTCAAGGACAGGAGTTTCTGAGATTTAAAAAATTGTCAAAACTACGGCCAACAAATTAAATGTGGAAGAAAGGTCGAACAGTGAAGTTGAGGTACAGGTCAACAATGATCTCACAGAATACTATAAATTCTGAAATTCCTCTCCTTAAACCCATTCTCTGACATTACTTCTAAAGTACCTTGGGTAACTGGAGAAGAGTGGTAGCATGGCCACTGTAAGAGACAACGCATAGAGTTATCGAGTCAGAGACCCTTCGGCCCAACCAGTCCACACTGACCATGTTCCCAAACTAAACTAGTCCCATCTCCCTGTGCTTGGCCCATATACCTCCAAGGTAAAAACAATGACTGCAGATGCTGGAAACCAGATTCTGGATCAGTGGTGCTGGAAGAGCACAGCAATTCAGGCAGCATCCGACGAGCAGCAAAATCGATGTTTCGGGCAAAAGCCCTTCATCAGGAATAAAGGCAGTAAGCCTGAAGCGTGGAGAGATAAGCTAGAGGAGGGTGGGGGTGGGGAGAAAGTAGCATAGAGTACAATGGGTGAGTGGGGGAGGAGATGAAGGTGATAGGTCAGGGAGGAGAGGGTGGAGTGGATAGGTGGAAAAGGAGATAGGCAGGTAGGACAAGTCCGGACAAGTCATGGGGACAGTGC
>NC_057712.1:4215728-4218273 GCF_004010195.1 Chiloscyllium plagiosum | reverse complement strand
CCCAGGACCTCCATGTCCTTGGCAGAGTGGGAGGGGGAGTTGAAATGTTGGGCCACGGGCGGTTTGGTTGGTTGGTGCGGGTGTCTCGGAGATGTTCCCTAAAGCGCTCTGCGAGGAGGCGTCCAGTCTCCCCAATGTAGAGGAGACCGCATCGTGAGCAACGGATACAATAAATGATATTAGTGGATGTGCAGGTAAAACTTTGATGGATGTGGAAGGCTCCTTTAGGGCCTTGGATAGAGGTGAGGGAGGAGGTGTGGGCACAGGTTTTACAGTTACTTTCTCCCCACCCCCACCCTCCTCTAGCTTATCTCTCCACGCTCCAGGCTCTCTGCCTTTATTCCTGATGAAGGGCTTTTGCCCGAAACGTCGATTTTGCTGCTTGTCGGATGCTGCCTGACCTGCTGTGCTCTTCCAGCCCCACTGATCCATATATCTCCACACCTTTCCTATTCATGTACTTATTCAATTGTCTTTCAAATGTTGTAACTGTACCCACTGTCAGTGTAAAAAAGGTTGCCCCTCATGTCCCTTTTAAAGCTTTCTCCCAGTTAAAGGGCTTAAAGATAATTGTTCCTATGTGTCCACATGAAACAGACTTCTGATAGTTTGGTAAAGATCGTACTGGTATATGCATTGTAGTACCAAGCCAATGAGCAATGCCTTAATTTAAAAATACATATTCTTGCTTTCAAATCCCCCTGTGATCTCCCAAAAGTCAATGAGATAGCTATCGTCATATAATTCTTGTCCATCATTGGCAGCTGTATCAAGTCATAGAGTTGTCCAGCATGGAAACAGATCCTTCCGCCTACCTCATCTACGCTGACCAGTCAAGATGGAGATTAACTTAGATAAATCTGAACAATTCGATATTTATCTAAGTTAAATTTCATCTGCCTCTCCTCAAACTATTGATCCATTTGATCATCTTCACTGTCCACTACGCTATATCTTTTGGCAAATTTACTAACCATTCCTCCTATATTCACATTCATATTTACTAACCATTCCGACTATATTCACACCCATATTTAATAAGCATTCCTCCTATATTCACATCTATATTTATTAACCATTCCTCCAAAATTTACATCCATATTTACTAACCATTCTGCCTATATTCACATCTATATTTACTAACAGTTCTTCCTATATTCACATCTATATTTAATAAACGTTCCTTCTATATTCACATCTATATTTACTAACCCTTCCTCCTATATTCTATTCACATTTATATTTACTAACCCTTCCTCCAATATTTACATTCATGTTTACTAATCATTCCTCCTATATTCACATCCATATTTACTAACCATTCCTATTATATTCACATCTATATTTACAAACCGTTCCTCCTAGATTCACACCCACATTTACTAAACGTTCCCCTTATATTCACACCCACATCTACTAACCATTCCTCCTATATTCACCCCCACATTTCTCCTATATTCACAGCCATATTTGGTTACCATTCCTCCTATATTCACATCTATATTTACGAACCATTCCTCATATATTCACATACATATTTAGTAACGATACTTCCAACATTCACACCCACATTTACCAACCGTCCCTCCTATATTCACATCTATATTTAGAATACGTTCCTCCAAAATTCACGTCTATATTTACACACCGTTCCTCCAAGATTCACCCCCCCCATTTACTAACCATTCCTCCTATATTCATATCTTTATTTACGAACCCTTCCTCCTATATTCACATCCATATTTACTAACCATTCCTCCTATATTCACATCCAAATTTACTAGCCGTTCCTCCAGCATTCACGTACATGTTTCCTAACCATTCCTTTTAAATTCTCATCTATGTTTACTAACCGTTCTCCTATATTCAAATCTATATTTACTAAGCATTCCTCCGATATTTAAATCTATATTTACTAACCATTCCTCCTATATCCACATCTATATTTACTAACTATTCCTCCTATATTCACATCCACATTTACTAACCATTCCTCCTATATTCACATCCAAATTTACTAGCCGTTCCTCCAGCATTCACGTACATGTTTACTAACCATTCCTTTTAAATTCTCATCTATGTTTACTAACCGTTCCTCCTATATTCAAATCTATTTTTACTAAGCATTCCTCCGATATTTAAATCTATATTTACTAACCGTTACTCCTATATCCACATCTATATTTACTAACTATTCCTCCTATATTCACATCCACATTTACTAACCATTCCTCCTATATTCACATCCAAATTTACTAGCCGTTCCTCCAGCATTCACGTACATGTTTCCTAACCATTCCTTTTAAATTCTCATCTATGTTTACTAACCGTTCTCCTATATTCAAATCTATATTTACTAAGCATTCCTCCGATATTTAAATCTATATTTACTAACCATTCCTCCTATATCCACATCTATATCCACTAACCTTTCCTCCTATATTTACATCCATATTTACAAACGGTTCCTCCTATTTTCACATCCATATTTACGAACCGTTCCTCCAATATTCACATCCATATTTACTAACCATTCCTCCTATAT
>NC_057712.1:4196052-4215475 GCF_004010195.1 Chiloscyllium plagiosum | reverse complement strand
CCTATATTCACATCTATATTTACTAACCGGTCCTCCTATATTAAAATCTATATTTACAAACAGTTCCACATAGATTCACACCCATATTTACAAACCATTCCTCCTATATTCGCATCTATATTTACTAACCATTCCTCCTATATTCGCATCTATATTTACTAACCATTCCTCCTATATTCGCATCTATATTTACTAACCATTCCTCCTATATTCGCATCTATATTTACTAACCATTCCTCCTATATTCGCATCTATATTTACTAACCATTCCTCCTATATTCGCATCTATATTTACTAACCATTCCTCCTATATTCGCATCTATATTTACTAACCATTCCTCCTATATTCGCATCTATATTTACTAACCATTCCTCCTATATTCGCATCTATATTTACTAACCATTCCTCCTATATTCGCATCTATATTTACTAACCATTCCTCCTATATTCGCATCTATATTTACTAACCATTCCTCCTATATTCGCATCTATATTTACTAACCATTCCTCCTATATTCGCATCTATATTTACTAACCATTCCTCCTATATTCGCATCTATATTTACTAACCATTCCTCCTATATTCGCATCTATATTTACTAACCATTCCTCCTATATTCGCATCTATATTTACTAACCATTCCTCCTATATTCGCATCTATATTTACTAACCATTCCTCCTATATTCGCATCTATATTTACTAACCATTCCTCCTATATTCACATACATTTTTAGTAACGATACTTCCAACATTCACACTCATATTTACAAACTGTTACTCCTAGATTCACACCCACGTTTACTAACCATTCCGACTATATTCACATCCATATATACCAACAGTTCCTCCTATATTCACATACAAATTTACTAACTGTTCTTCCAACATTCTCGTACATATTTACTAACCATTCCTTGTAAATTCTCATCTATTTTTACTAACTGTTCCTCCTATATTCACATCTATATTTCCTAACCATTCCTCCTATATTCACATCTATATTTACTAACCGTTCCTCCTATATTCACATCCATATTTACTAACCATTCTTCCTATATTCACATCTATATTTACTAACCTTTCCTCCTGTATTCACATCTATATTTACTAACCATTCAGCCTATATTCACGTCTATATTTACAAAGCATTCCTCCTATATTTATATCTATATTTACTAACCGTTCCTCCTATGTTCACATCTGTTTTTACTAACGATTCCTCCTATGTTCACACCTATATTTACTAACCATTCCTCCTAGTTTCACACCCACGTTTACTAGCAGTTACTCTTATTTCACATCTGTATTTACTAACCATTCCTCCTATATTCACATCTATATTTACTAACCATTCCTCCTAGTTTCACACCCACGTTTACTAGCAGTTACCCCTATTTCACATCTGTATTTACTAACCTTTCCTCCTATATTCACATCTATATTTTCTAACCATTCCTCATATATTCACATCCATATTTACTAATGATTCCTCCTATATTCGCATCCATGTTTAATAACCGTTACTCCTATATTCACATGTATATTTACTAACCTTTCCTCCTATATTCACATCTATATTTACTCGCCATTCCTCCTATTATCACATCTATATTTACTAACGGTTCCTCCTATAATTACTAACCGTTATTCCTAAATTCACATCTATATTTACTCGCCATTCCTCCTATATTCACATCCATATTTACTGACGGTTCCTCCTAGGTTCACCTCCATATTTACTAACCTTTCCTCGTATATTCACATTTATATTTACTAACCGTTCCTTCTATATTCACAGCCATATTTTCGAACGATTCCTCCTAGATTTACATCCATATTTACTAACTATTCCTCCTATGTTCACATCATTATTTAATTACCATTTCTTCTATATTCCCATCTATATTTATTAACCGTTCCTCCTATATTCACATCTGTACTTACTAACCGTTCCTCCTATATTCACATCCATAGTTACTAACCATTCATCCTATATTCACATCTATATTTACTAACCTTTCCTCCTATATTCACATCCACATTTACTAAACTGCCCTCCTATATTCACATCTTAATATATTCACATCTATATTTACAAACCATTCCTCCTAGATTCACACCCACATTTACTAACCGTTCCTCCTATATTCACATCCATATTTACTAACCATTCCTCCTATATTCACACACAAATCATTTGTGAAAATGACAAAAACCTTCAACTGCACAGGCCCTATGCTTCAGCATTGCCTCCTGGAGCTCCCACCCAGGCTCCTTCCTTCTTTGCCTTCAGTTTACTGCCCAAATACAGGTCTGACCCCAACTTCAAAGTTCAGACAAGGAGGTCAGTATTAAAGTCAACAATATTTGGCATGATTTGGAGATGCCGATGTTGGACTGGGGTGTACAAAGTTAAAAATCACACAACACCAGGTTATAGTCCAATCGGTTTAATTGGAAGCCTGATGAAGGAGCGTCGCTCCGAAAGCTAGTGCTTCCAATTAAACCTGTTGGACTGTAACCTGGTGTTGTGTGATTTTTAACAATATTTGGGTTAGCATTCAAGTTTTTAAAATTATGACTGATTGCTGGCACTGATTTGATCCACAATTCCTATCCAATCAACTGAGGCAACCAACCCCCAGGTGTCCAGGTTGCTGTGCCTACCTACGTGTTTATATGCATTCTGTAGTCCAGAGCTATGAGTTATCATAATAGCTGCTCCTTTCTCATAATTGTACAGCCTGGCAGTTCTGTTTCAAAGGAATAATGGCCCCTTTACTGTGGTACAAAATGGTTGCTGATGGTAATGGGGAGAAAGCAGGATAATGGGTTTGAGAAACATATCAGCCATGATCAAATGTGGAGCATTCTTGATGGGTTGAATGGCCTAATTCTCTTCCTATATCTTATGGTCTTATAAACTGATGTTTGGAGCTTTCACTCAGCAGAAGATAATCAGAATTTTTGTCAGCGATATTGGAGAAGCAGCTAATAAATATCTTTTGTAAAATTACATTTTGTTAAAATAAATTCTTCTTTCTTAATGCATATACTTCTTTGAAGCATACAAATAGTTCACAGGAAATGTTCAGCCATGGCTATTTAGAGAAATTACAGTTTGTTAAAAAACATAATAAACCTGAGGGAAAGGAATTTTGAAAATCAGGAAAGGTTAGAAGAAATAGAATATGTGATCAAACTTGCAAAAAACATTAAAACTGATTCTCAGAGTTTTTACAGGTAGGTTAAAAGGCAGTGATATAGAAAAGTAACATGTATCACTTAAAATCAGGGAACAGTAAATGTAATGGTGAAAAAGAAAATAACAAAGATCTTAATGCATTTCTTTTCGGCTGCACTCACCATAGAATTTTTTGTTCATTTACAGGATATGGATGTCACTGGCTAGGTCTGCATTCATTGCCCAGAGGGCAGTTAAGAGTCAGCCACTTTGCTGTGGGTCTGGAGTCACCTGTAGGCCAGACCAGGCAAGGATGGCAGTTTCCATCCCTCGGGGACATTAGTGAATCAGATGGGGTTTCCTTATCAAATGGCTATCATTAGACTCTTAATTCCAGATTCTTAATTGAATTCAAATTCCACCATCTGCCCTGGCAGGATTTGAAACTGGGCCCCTAGAACATTCACTGGCTCAACAGTCCAGTGATAATACCATAAGGCCTTTGCATCTCAGTATTTACTTTCCTGAGATATACAGGGGCAATGAAGGATGTCATGGGAGTCAGGAACTTAAATTGATTAATATTAGCAAAGAAAACATTCTGGAGAAAAGAGTGGGACTGAAGTCTGACATATATCGTTGGTCCATATGCTGACACCCCATTAATGGAAGCACAATCTCTCCTAACGGGGCTAGAACATTAGGCAAGGTTTTCCCTTCTAGTTGGAGGAGAAAGTGAGGTCTGCAGACGCTGGAGATCAAAGCTGAAACTTTATTGCTGGAACAGCACAGCAGGTCAGGCAGCATCTAGGGAACAGAAGATTCGACGTTTCGGGCACATGCCCTTCTTCAGGAAGGGCATGTGCCCGAAACGTCGAATCTTCTGTTCCCTAGATGCTGCCTGACCTGCTGTGCTGTTCCAGCAATAAAGTTTCAGCTTTCCCTTCTAGTTACCTGCCGCTGCCTCTAACTTTGTACTGCCTTGTCCTGCAAACATGTAGGCGCTGTACCATGAGTGTCATGCAATCTCCTCCTTCCTCTAGTAGCTGATACAGTTAAAAAACAGGTGGTATATACAAAATGTGATAATTTGGGTTTGAGATTTTCAGCAGCACCAGGTTTGTGAAGGTGACATAAAGCTAATCATCGAAGTGTTATGGCACAGAAGGAGGCCATTTGGCCTGTCATATCTGTGGCAGCTCATCAGATGAGCATCATTACCAACCGCCAATCAGCTGCTTTCTCTCCATGCACATTATTTCTATCCAAATAATTATTCCGTTCCCTCTTCAATACTTCCATGAAATTGCATCCTCCATATTTCCAGGCAGTGCATTCCATACCCTAAAGACCTGCTGTTTTTGGAGTTCCACAATGTCTCCACACAATTTACATTTCTTCCAAATTTTTTGTCATCTGCAAACGTTGAAATTATCCTCTACACAAGAAGAATTAGATTACTAATATATAATATATATCAAGAGAAGCAACAGTACCAGTGTCGACCCCTGAGGAACTCCACTACAAACCTTCCTCCAGCCATAAGAATATCCAGTGACCATTACACTCTGTTTTCGATCGCCCTCCCCATATCAGATGATGTGTGCAGCCAATGAAAAGACCAGATGGTCACATGGACCAATCACAGGTAACCCAGTGTTTCCCTGCATGGCCCCGATCAGATGTTATTCATCAAATTTTCAGGGTTTTGAGAAATTTTATCCCCCTCTAGAATTAAAGATTGTAAACTCACAATAAATGGTCGGCAACTTATGACAGGAATGGGAAAAACATTCTTTTCCCCAGTAGGTTGTGAATCTTAACAGAGAGTTGTGGGTTCTTGGTCACTCAGAAGTTCAAGTCAGACAGATTTTGCACACTCAGGGGATTAAGGCATTTGGGAATGTAGAGTTGTTGTGGAAGTTCAGTCATGGTCTTACTGAATGCCAGGAAACGCTTACCTATGTTTCCAATTCATGTGCAAAAAGAGACTTGCAATAGACATGGCAAAGTTCATCACAGCCCATAGCCCTCAATAAACAAATGGAAGGTGTTACCTCTTTAAGATTTAGTATGTGACTAGAATCTGAGGCTGCGACTATTTTGCATGGGGCGGCACGGTGGCTCATCAGTTAGCACTGCTGCCTCACAGCTCCAGGGACCTGGGTTTGATTCTAACCTCAGGTGATTGCCTGTGTAGGGATTGCACATTCTTTGCGTGTCTGCATGGGTTTCCTCTGGGTGCTCTGGTTTCCTCCCACAATCCAAAGATGTGCAGATTAGGTGAATTGGCCAAATTGCCCATAGTGTTCAGGGATGTGTAGGTTAGATGCATTAGTCAGGGGTAAATGTAGAGTAGGGGAATAGGTCTGTGTGCGTTACTCTTTGGAGGGTCAGTATGGACATGTTGGGCCAAATGGCCTGTTTCCACACAGTAGGAATTCTATGATTCTGTTCACGATGTTTGAATGTTTCCATTGAACCGATCGGTGTTCACCAATTAAGCTTAGTTTTCACTTGGGGAAAATTCACTTGTGTTGCAGTGAATAATCACCTCAGAAATACACCATTGTTCTCATACCTAACAGTGTCCTTCACCAAGACAGATTAGTAAGAACAGGATTACTACAATAATTGAACTGTTATAACACTTGTCACAAGCATGTTTGTAATTGTATATGCAAAGAAAACACATATGCAAGACAGGAGGGAGAAAGAAAACAGGCATCAAGGAAATCCTGATGACACAAAACATCAATTATGGAAGACCATAAAATAAAGGAGCAGAATTAGATCATTCGGCCCATTAAGTCTGTCCTGCCATTTGATCATGACTGATACGTTTCTCAACCCCATTCTCCTGCCTTCTCCCCATAATCTTTGATGCTTTCACTAATGAAGTCCTATCCATCTCTGTCTTAAATAGACTCAATGACTTGGCCTCCTCAGCCTTCTTGGGCAACGGCTTCCATAGATTCACCACCTTCTGGCTGAAGAAATTCCTCAAATCTCATTTCTAAAGGGTCACTTCACTCTGAGGCTGTCTCTACGATTACTGGAACCACCATGTCCACTCTGTCCAGATCTTGCAGTATTCTGGAAGATAAGGGCCTATGGAGTTAGGACTAATATATTGGCATGGATGGAGCTTTTGATAAATGGATAGAAATGAGAGAATAAGGATAAATATGGTATTTTCAATTTGTCAAGCTGTCCCTAAGGGTCAGTATTAGTGCATGAATAACTTGTAATTAATATTAATGACTTTAAAGAGACTGAGACTAATGCATCAAAGTTTGGTGCTGATACAGAGCTGAGTGAAGATGTAAATGCTGAGAAAGATACAAAGGAGCTGCAAAAAGATGTATGTTGAGTGGAAAGCAAGATGGTAAATGAAATACAATGCAGAAAATTTACTAAGAATAGAAAAACAATTTTTGATAAGAAAGCCATGACACTTATAAATGTTGATATTCAGAAAAAAATGAGTGTAACTGCACACAATCACTACAGTGTGGAAATAGGCCATTCAGCCCATACTGCCCCACGAAAGGCCATTCCCCCAGGCACACTCCCCTTTCCTATCCCTGCATTTCCCATGGCCAACCCAATTAGCCCGCACATTAGGGGTAGTTTACATGGCCAATCCATCCAGGCTACACATCTTTGCACTGTGGGAGGAAACCAGAGCATGTACAGGAAGCCCACACAGACACAGGGAGAATGTGCAAACTCCATACAGACAGATGCCCAAGGCTGGAGTTGAACCTGGGTCCCTAGCGCTGTGAGGTGGCAATGCTAAACACTGAGCCACCATACAAAGTATAGATTAGAGTGGTGCTGGAAAAGCACAGCAGGTCAGGCAGCATCCGTGGAGCAGGAAAATCGATGTTTCAGGCAAAAGCCCTTCATCAAGGCTTCACCATACAAAGTAGCAAGAAGGATCAGCAAGTAATCAGAAAGGCAAATAACAGGCTGGCTTTTACTGCAAGAGGACTGAAGATAAGAACAAGAAGTAGTTCTACAATTGTACAGAGCTTTGGTGATACTATATATGACTTATTATAAGCAGTTCTGTCTCCATACCTAAGTGAGGATATACTTCTCTTGGAAGCAATGCAGCAAGGGTTAACTTGACTACTTTTTTTCATGTAAGGCTGTATAAACTGGTTATGTTTTCCCTGGGATTTTAAAGTATGTGATGTGATCTAACTGAAGAATGCATGATTCCAAAGGGACTTAACAAACCTAAGTCAAACACAGCAAATGCTGGAGAAACTCAGCAGAACTGGCAGCATCTGTGGCAAGAGAAGCAAAATTAATGTTTCAAGTCCAGTAATAACTCTTCTTCAGAAAAGCTTCTGAAGAACAACTCTGAAAAAGCGTCACTGAATTTGAAATGATAATGTTGTTTCTGTGTCCTCAAATGCCACCAGACCTGCTGAGTTTCTCCAGCAATCTTAGTATATATTTCAGAACTCCAGTACTCAGAGCATTCTACTTTTGTTATGACAAGCCTGAGAGATTGGTTTAAGGAATTCAGAACACAGCTGTACATCCTCAGGAAAAGAAATTGATCATTTAGGATTAAGATGATGTGAAGATCATCACCCAGCGGACTGTGAATCCTTAGAATCATTTTACCTCAGAGAGTTGTCAGTACCCCAACACTGAAGATATTAGAGACTAAGCTCCTTAGATTTTTGATCTCTCAGGGAATCAGGAGCAGTGGAGAGTGGACAGGAAATTGGGGGAGATGGAGAAGGTCATCATATTCGTATTGAAAGGTAGAGCAGACTCAAGGGACTAGATGACCTATTCCTGTTTGAATTTTCAATGTTCTTAAGTTCCTCTGTAAATTAAGAAAACTGCCATTAAAAAGTAAAATAATGAACTAGTTTATAGTGAGTGAATATAAGTGACATAAACCTGCTTAGAGAACATCATCAACTTTGAGCTGAATTTCCTGTTAATAACACTCTAATTTGGTGACAACGCCTTTTATTATCCAGTTAATTATTTTTCAGGCACAACTTGTGATTAAAACCATAAGAACTTTTGAAAATACATGTTGTCATCGAAATAGCTACAATCCAAGTGTTACATATGTCATGCATTCAGTAAAAATTTTATGATATTATGTCAAAAACATCTATGAAAACAAGCCAAAACAGAGGAAACAATTTCAGTTGACCAAATGTTATGGCCAGTGATTATTATTTTCTGATAGCATTCCAGAGTAATTGCATCCCAAAAGAGATGACAAGAGTTAAACAAAAGTACTTGCCAATTTTTTGCAAAGGTGTTTAGGACATTATCCATGCTGTTATTTTATGCAAAATGTGCAAATAGCATGGCTCCCATACCTTAATGTTAGTTAATATTTTAAAGGGAAATTAAGTTACAGTTGCCTGGTCTTCAGTTTTCTGGCAAATGTGTATTCAGATCACCACATTTGTAACCCTTTGAGAAAGTTAGGGAATGCTGCAATGCCATCTGGTGGAAAAGTCACAATTACTTATTCCAAAAGGACAAAAACCTAATAATTCACAAATAAAAATGCCAGTAATCTAAAAGATTAGTCATACTAGGGTGTTTCAGTCTCAAGATGTCAGATAAATTCCATTTTTCTGAGGCTTCGCCCAAATGGGCTCAGAAATACATCATTGGTAAAATTATTAGCTCCTGAAAATGAGGAGAGGCAGCATATTCTGCAACTGATGCATGCCTGTTTGTTTTGATGCAGACAGAATGCAATCAGCATGTACCCAGTGCTCAATAGGGGGTTCAGTTCAGTGTAGCAATACTGCTTAAAACTGCAGTCGCGAGTCACTGGCAAAGTACATCTGAGAATGGAGAGCTGCCATCAATGATACAAAATTGCAGAATATATACTCAGAGATTATTGATGACCTTGGTGCTGGAGGTGGGCAGGAAGAATGAGATTTTCTTTCGATAGCAGACCAGGCAACTGTCTGAACAGGCTCAGCAAAGGCAATGCCTCAGTCGATGAGCCAATGTCCCTAAGGCCTTCAGTGTAGTGCTGCAGGGTTTTCGTGCAAATGGGCAATGTCAGTGAGTGCATTACAAGTGTCACGCCCTAATATTTGTTTCAGATATAAGCAATTCACCACACCTTAATCATTTACCAGAGTCAAGATTAAAGTGGTGCTGGAAAAACATAGCAGGTCAGGCAGCATCCAAGGAGCAGGAAATTCGATGTTTCAGGCAAAAGTCCTTCATCAGGAAGTTTTTTGCCCGAACATCAATTCTCCTGCTCCTCAGATGCTGCCTGATCTGCTGTGTTTTTCCAGCACCACTCTAATCTTGACTCTGATCTCCAGCATCTGCAGTACTCAATTTTGCCGAATCATTTACCAATCAAGCACCTGTATTAACCATGACACATATCTAATATCTGCACTTTGTTCTCACACATTCAGCCTTGTCATTAGCCTTACACCTACATCTCACAACTTGTACACACTGCCAGCTCATCAGGTGGTGTATGTGTTGTTACAAATCTCTCTTACTACATATTCGCCAAGGCCCTGTGTGGTGTGAACAAATAAGGACAGAAACCTCTTCATCTAACTAGAAGAGCTTCTTGTAATAAAAATGTATATAATTTATTACATCTTTGTAAGTATTAACACATAAAAAGGACACAGTGAGCACTATTACAGAGATGTGTAGAAAGACCTAGTCTATTGGCTCCTTCATGATCCTGAGGCACTCTATTCCCCAGTCTTCATGGCATCATCAATGTGACTGGTGTTTCTGACTCTCAGTTCATAATAACCCTTCCAGACCAATGTACAATGTCAAACATGGCAAACACATCGCTTCAAGTGACTGCAGTGCACGTATTGACACATTTTCCTCCTCCCTACAGAGCAAGATGGAAAACAATCAGAGACAGCAGCCGACAGGGTTATGTTCTGCATGTTCACATCCTGATAGAGGAGATAACAAACACAGAAATTGCTGGAAAAGCACAGCTGAGCATTCCAAGCAAGTTCTGTTTTCATTTCTGGTTTACAGCATCCGCAGTTCTTTCGGCTCTGATCTGATAGAGGCAATTTGTTTCCTATCATCGGTGGGACCATAATTGAGGCTGGTGCAATTGGCAGGGCTAAAACCCTTTTGTATTCAAAAGCTGTTTCCATTTACAAGCTACAGATGCTGAAAACACACAACTTTTGGCTGTTGCTATCCAGCCTTACACTTACTGGAACCCTCCATTTATGCACTTTCTTTCAGATACCCAATCCTAGCCATGTCATTGTGCAGTAAAAAGTGGGAAAGGAAGAGGACACTAATAATGACACTGAAAGTGTCACTTGCCATAACTACATACTGACCTCTTGTGATGCAAACTCTTGGCCTCCCAGATCCCCCTGTATTTCAGGGCCCTGGATTCTTTCACCATCTGGATAACATGTGTATGGTCCTTGGAATGGATAATTTCACACTTCAAACATTGTACTCCATTTGTCACTTCATTTCCCACTCACTAGATGTAGCTATATCCCCTTGTAGCTGCTTTATGTCTTCATTAAAACTTACTTTCTTACTAACCTTTGAAGCATCAGAACATTTAGCAATCATTGCATCAGTCACTTCACCCCAGTAACTCGTATTAACTATTAAAGGTTAAGCCCAACTTGTGACACATGGCTCATTACTTCCTGTCAACCAGGAACAGGCGTACATGTGTCTACTTTCTGTTTCCTGTTAGCTAGCCAAGCTTCCAACCATATGCCACTCTTTATATCATGAGCTCTTATTTTCCGTGGCAGCCTTTGATGTGGCCCCATATCAAGTGCCTTCTGAAAATTTAAGTACAGTTCTCCTGTTCTCTTTTATCCACAGCACAAGTTATTTCGACAAAGAAGCCCAATCGCTGAGTTATACACAATTTCACTTTCACAAGACCTGTTGACTCAGCTGATTGGCTTGCATTTTCTTACTTCCTTGCTATAACATTTTTAATATAGCTTTTCTTTAGCTAACTGAACTGTAATTTCCTGTTTCCTGTTCCCTTCCATTTTTCAATACTGCTTAGAAAATTCACTCATGGAATATGCTGACTAGGGGAGCATTTATTGCCCATCCCTTGAGTAGGTGGTGGTGAGCTGCCTTCTTGTACTGTCCATGTGCAAGAGGTAGATCCACAATGCTCTGAGGGAGAATTCCAGGATTTCCACCCAGTGGCAGTGAAGAAACAGTGATATATTTTCAAGTCAGGATGGTAAGTGGTTGCTGCTACTGAACATCAGTGGTGGAGGGAGTGGATATTTGTGAATGTAGTGCTAATCAAGTGGGCTCCTTTGTCCTGGGTAGTGTCAAGCTTCTTGAGTGGTGTTTGTGCTGCACCCATCCAGGCAAGTGTGGAGTATTCCATCACACTCCTGACTTCTGCTTTGCAGATGGTGGACAGGCTTGGGGAGTCAGGAGGTGAGTTACTCGCCGCAGTATTTCTAACTTCAGATGTGCTTCCGTAACATTATGTTTATTTGTTGAGTCCAGTTGAGTTTCTGGTCCTCAATGCCACAGTCACTCAAATGTGTGTCAAGGGAAGTCACTCTCATATTACTGGATGGTTTAATAGACAAAGTCAGATTGTTTTGTGGTGACTTTTATTTCAGATTGTGACCAAATGGACACTGTAATGATATGTATCAAAGTGAGCTGTGAAACTTCTGGTAAATAGCAAATACAATTCTCGTTCACTTGTACCACAGTTCAATGAACCAATAGTGGACAACCAAACCACAAAAGGGCTGCATTATTTGCCTCTGCCCTTCCTTCCTCCTCCTCCTTTTCCTTTTCCTGCTCTTCCTCCACAGTTGCACTGGGATTGTACCATCATGATATGAACAGTGTACAGGATGTGACTGTAGTGCTGTCACTGAGTTTGTTCTACCATGTTTTCCATGGCAGTACAGTTCTTGTATACGTCTATACTGCACACGTGCTCACGCCTTCCACTAAATTCACAAGTTGGTGGTCAGCAGATTCCCTTTGCCAACTGGTCTTCATCCACATGCTTTCTCAGGGTAGCTCAAATGCTGATGGGACAGCAGTCTGTCACAGAATGACACAATCAGGACATAAATCAGCTGGCTAATGGGGATAATCCCTTCTCGTCGGAATATCTCCACTCTTAAATGTCTGCTCTGTGAAGTGGATGTTGTCAATAGTATCCTGTACCATGAAAAAGATTATAATCCTTAGGAAGCTGCATACTCATTCCGCCTACTTCTCTCTGGCAAGAGTAAATGAAACATGGTTGATATGGTTGTAGCTTTGCTCGCTGACCTTGAAGCTTTGTTTTCAGATGTGTCATCACCATGCTAGTTCATATCATCAGTGAGCCTCTGGTGAAGCACTGGTGTTATATCCTGAACCTCAACTTGAGCTACACATCTTCTCAAAAATCGCAAAATGAAACACATTTAATATTCCTCACAAACAGAACTGCAGTGATCTCCCTTACACAACACTGAATGGTGAACTAGGAAATTTGTGAATATCACCTGCTCAAAACCATAACAAACCTGCCACACCAAAAATTCAAGGTCATTGTCACCTTTACAGTCGCTGGTAATGCAGTCCCCATTCTGATGAGGCTCCAATTCTGATTAACACAGAGAACATTAGACACTCAGTGATTCAGAAATGCTACAAGCATTGTTTCTTGCTGGGATTGAATTAGTGTTATGATGTGGTGAGATACCAACAAATTTTAAAATTATTTTCATTTTTGGGTATCTAAACTGAAGTGTTTAATAAAAGAATTAGCAAACAGTATTCACTAATGAAAACAAAGTATTTTACCACACAAACATCAAAGAATACAAATACTAAAACTAAACTCCACCTTGATTAGTCAGTTGTTTTAAATGTATTAAAAGTATAATTAACAAAGTTATTTATACTATATATCAAACTTCTTAACTCAAATTTCTTTGACTTAACAGGCCTAAAAATCTCAAGTCAGGTGCAAATTTAAATGATTAATCAATTTGTCTAAGTACTGTTGTTGAAGTTCTTATAAGGATTGTAATTTTTTCACTATCTAGTTGTTTCCATTATGATGGTCCCTATAGATCTCCTTCAGATGTCCCATAAATGTTGACTCCAAGTTCATCACAATCATTGCTCACATCTTAAGGTTAACCACTTTGACTTAGAACTCTCCTCAGTCTAATGTTTTTTTAACTCTGGAGTCTTCCATTCAGACTCTCTCTCTCACACACACACACACACACTCTCTCTCACACACAGACACAAAGTCATATTTGTTAGCTTTGCTATCTCAGAAGACAAGCTCATAATCACTGTATATACTTGTGTAAAAGTCAAATATTTTTAGACTTTGCTTTAAGGTTGAATTTATGGGGTCGACTATTACATGGATTCTACTTTTGAGGGACTGAAATTCGTGCTACAGTCCAAAATAACATTTCATTAGCAGAAGCCCAATTGATGTCGAAACGAAAAAAGAAAAAAATGTTAATCTGTTATCTGTGAAGAACTAGCGTTAATGGTCAGCAGATTCCCTTTGCCAACTGGTCTTCATCCACATGCTTTCTCAGGGTAGCTCAAATGCTGATGGGACAGCAGTCCATCACAGAATGACACAATCAGGAAAATTCCAGATATTTGGGCCAAAAATAGGGGTTGACTTTTATATCAGATTGACTTTTACTCGAGTTTATATGGCAGTAAAATCCTTCAACCATCAAGGGGTTTTGCCAGCATGTAGACTTTCAACTGAATTCACAGTAAAATTGTTTTTTTAGAGCAATTAATATGACCTCATACCGAGAGCTCTTCTCCCTCTCCTTGATGTGCAGACAGCTGATCCTCTGTCTATTGTCTCTACCATTCAACCAGCCAAGAGGACTACAGCTATCCTGTCCATGTCCGGGAACAGAGTAGCCTGAGCAGAACCAGGGTAACCATGAGGTGCCCCAGCACTCTCTGCAAAGTTCAGCAACTTTAAATACCACTGGAAACCTGCAAGCACTGTCACTAACTCAGTAACAACCTGAAGGACTCAAACAGCAACTAACTGCAAACGTCTTTATGTTCCCTTGAGAAAGCACTAACAGACAATCCTTCTTATTCCGGAAGGATGTTCAGCACTTCAAGGTTCAGAGAAGGCAACAGCTGGGGTTCACAGCTCAAAAGAAACCAGCATTGCCCACAGACTGACATCATCTCCTGCATACTCTGATCTACGCAAAATGGTTTCCTACACAACCTGAATCAGAAGTGAAAACACCATTTTAATAATGAAATAGTACTTGTAGCACCAGAAATGTTGGCACAGATGAACAAATCTGCTGGCTGTTATTTTTATAACTGCAGCTTGCTATATGGTAATGTACTCTCCAGAACCAAAGCAGCATGTGCTTGAATCTAGCTGCTTCTCTGAAATAGCCTAGAAAACCATTCAGTTCATGGGCAATTAGGGATGGGTAACAAATGCTGAACTTGCCAGTGACACCCATTTAAAAAAAATTTAGAAATCATTCTGGTGCAACATATATGCTAGATTCTTGGCTTTAATTTCAGTTTTGCATTAACACTGCCCAAAATGACTTTGAGTTGGAGTTATCGAGGGTATTTTTAGTCAAATAATTCCCAAGTACGTCCGGAAGATATTTTCATGGTTTCACTTTAGCTAAGTGTAACTGGTGTAAAATCAACTTTAAAATGTTCTCAACCTGATCATGATAACCTTGCCTCAGGTTAATACAATGGCCAGTGAAGAAAGTAGCATTTCAGAAAGAGAGGTTGATAAATATTCCCAAAGGACCACACTTGTTTCAATCGTGAGGTAGCTGTGGCTTTGCACAAATCTTCAGCACATGCTTTCAACTATTTTCAGCATTTTGGTGACATTTGTTAAAAAAATTGTGTAAACAATCCAAACTGTTTTCATAGATATTGTCACTATTACATTTTTCAGACCATGCTCTTACTCTGGTGCTATATTCAATAATAATTTCTTAATATTTTTATTCTCTTTCAACATGATATCAGGTATGATTTCTTTTTACTCCTTTCAAGATCATAATTCATTTTCTGTCACTGAACAAAAATTAAATCAGTCTCAACTAATGAGGTATTTTTTGTTATTTTCACTGTAGTTCTGTTCTTCCTAATTTGGCCTTGTGAACACTATTCTGTGATTGATGATTTAACACAGAGAACTTGAGTTTCATTAAAGTTGCCTAAGTAACTGTTCCACATTAATGAGTCAAACATATAAATGTAACACCATAGCACAGCTCTGTTTCCCTGCCATTACTACTTGTAACTGCCTGGTACAAGTCCAATGTGCTCATTCCAGCCCATCCCCAATTGTTTTTTGACCAGCCAATTAGTTATAGCGCACTAGTCACGTTTAATCAGCTACAAATTGCCGCATCTTTAATTCCCACCAGAAGGTTGATTCAACTCTTCCAAGAGAAATATATACCAATGTCTCCCTGGCATGCTACATACACCTTCCTGCAATTTAATTTTCAAAAAACACCGTGACATTCCTGAAGCGTAGAAAAATATAATTAAAATTTCCATTTGTGAAGCATATGTACTGTAAAAATGTCATACAATTTCTCCTATTAGGACAGCATTGGCCAAGAGTTCAGCTTTTAGATATACAATCACATATTACACACAAATGCTGCATTCAGCAGTTCTCTGGGTTTGTTATTTTTGTACTGACTCCTAAATAATATCTTTATGAGTATCACTGATTTTTGCACATTGTGCTACATTTTAAAGTGTATAGAACATTGTTGGCATCAATTTGAGCAGCCACATTCCATCCAAGTCTAAACCAGATGTGTGTCATCATGGAATGACGTCTTTAAAGAATTGATTTTAAATCAGCTGGAATTCATATCATGTACTTATGATTTTAGCAGAAGTGTTCTGGACACATGTATAAGTACATACAGAAAGCAGTAGTTTTCTTTATAAATAAAGATGGCAGAGGGAAATGAAAGCAACATGTTGGGGTGATTGCCATCCCCTGGCAAGCTCAATACATTGTAAAGATGTTAGTAATGCAGTCAGAGCTGGGCATCTCCCAGAGGTTACAAGTAGTGTGCACAATGTAACGTGTTGCCAAAATGGTGTCGGCCACATTCTATACTTCACCCATAGGAAGCAGTGAATAAAACAAAAGTATTGTAACATATCACAATAAATTTATTGATAAGTATTATACTGAGAGGCTTATCTTTGGACAAGACAGTAAAACCCTTTTAACTAGGCACTCCCAAAAACTTCCTACTGAAAAGCAGAGCCTTCTTAATGTTCCCAAATAACATGCTTTGTAAAATACACACAGATATACTCTGAAACCACAGACCTTCACTAACTGCAAACTATGAACTGCCTTCAAATTACCTGGCTTTTTTTTTCACTTTAAAACATGGGACAAGCTTTAAAATGTTCAAATTGCATATTCTATCTGAGCCTGTTACACAACAATCCTGCTGGTCAATGGATCATGACTACATTTGTTTTGGGAAGGCTGATCACCATGGTTTGAATCCTCCGTGAGCTGCTGGATGCTGGGCTTTGAGTGCTCCTGTGGCTACTGGTGTCCAGCATTTGAATCCTGTCTGAAATGACTGTCTGTGCTTACAAAAGCAGCAATATTCACATCTTACTGGAGGGTGAATATTTACCCAGCCCCATAGAGACACAGATGGCAAGCCCACACAGTACCATTGTCTGCCATCGATCAAGCTAATTTGGAGTTGGTTACGCCATGCAAGTGCTGTACTTGGCACATCTGACTTATTGCTATACCTGCTTCCAGATGTGAGTTTTTAGCATTGCTGAAACTGATTAGGTGCTGATCATAATCTTAACTGAAGCTCTGAGAGTGCTGGTGGTATTTTTACATGTGCAATGATTACTTTTACAGTAACGCTAGTGAAGCTGTCTCCTCAACTTGTGTGCAAGGAGGCTGGTGAGGTCAGCCTGGGCACTGAGCCCTGCGCTGGTGTTAGTGGCTGCCAGCCAGTCCAATGTGGCTGCACTAATTAGTGGCAGTAGCAGGCGGAGGACATGGGCTAAGTAGATGTTCAGTGCTTGGTGGTTCCTCACAATTCTGGAGCAGCTTGAGAGGGCTTGCAAGGACATTGGGTGCAGTTACAAAGCAGATGACACGCAGTGGAACTGGACTGGGGGACTGAACTATCAACTGTCTGACGTATTTTATAACCTTAGGATCAGCTTTTCACTCCAAGGATAAAGAGACACAGAGCTGGAATCTTGCACACAGTGCTTTTTCCTCCATCCACAAAAGCTAACTGCATATAATTACAGCTGGTGCTTGTCCTCCATCGACCAGGCCCACTGCCAAGGACAGGCCACCAGCATTCTCAAAGATCCTACAACCTCTACCATCGGGGAGAAGGTACAAAAGCCTGAACACACCAGCCGTTTCAAAACAGTTTCCACCCTACTGTCGTTAGAATACTGAATGGACTCAAAAACTCTGTACCTGTGTTTTTGTTTTTGCCGCTGTTTATCTATCATTTACATATCTCTGCTACTTAACTCTGTGATCTGCCTGTATTGCTCGAAACACAAAGCCTTTCACTGTGCCTCGGTATGCGTGACAATAAATTCAATTCAATTCTGTAAGGTATAAGTGTCACAGTAAGCCTGACAGCTTCATTCAAACGATTGCACTTTCTTTGATAAGGAGGATGTTATTGTTTTTTAATCAAGTTAGATAGTGCTAGTCTGAAGCCCAAACCACTCTCACGTTGCGCCCCATATTAGAATCAGTGTAGCTACCCCAACCAGATAGCTGGGGTTCGAGAGATACGTTGCATTTAGTTGGCAGGTTTCTGATAGGCAACACATCAGTGATTTCTGTCAACATTTCTTTCATTACCATTTAGAATAATAACAAGCAATTCAGTGTGTCCCAGAACTACAATATCAACTCTGCTCCATTGCTACAAGTGGATTTCATTATTCAGTTTAACTCTCCACACTAGAAACAAAAATGAACAGAGAGGAGCACCGAGGGATGACATTGTGAAAAGATTGAAACTGAAGGTGATAGTGTCCACCAACAGGCACTGGGGAACAAAAACAGAAATTGCTGGAAAAGCTCAGCAGGAGTGGCAGCATCTATGGAGAGAAATCAAAGATAATGTTTCAGGTTCAGTGACCCTTCCTCAGAACTAAGGCATTCTGAGTACCTACAGGGTAGAGTGAACCATCACCCGGTCACCGCAGTCACCACGCAATGCCAACCATGCTCTCACCCGGTTATCATGCAACACCATCCACGCTCACACCTGGTCACCATGCAAAGTCATCCATGTTCACACCTGATCACTATGCAATGTCATCCATGCTCTCACCCGGTCACCACACATCACCATCCATGCTCTCACCTGGTCAGCATGCAACGCCATCTATGCTCTCATCCAGTCACCACACATTGCCATCCATGCTCTCACCTGGGCACCATGCAACGCCATCTATGCTCTCACCCGGTCACCACACATCACCATCCATGCTCTCACCTGGTCAGCATGCAACGCCATCTATGCTCTCACCCAGTCACCACACATTGCCATCCATGCTCTCACCCAGTCACCACACAATGTCATCCATGCTCTCACCCGGTCACCACGCAATGTCATCCATGCTCTCACCCGGTCACCACGCAATGTCATCCATGCTCTCACCCGGTCACCACACATCACCATCCATGCTCTCACCCGGTCACCATGCAACGCCATCTATGCTCTCACCCGGTCACCATGCAATGCCATCTATGCTCTCACCCAGTCACCACACATTGCCACCCATGCTCTCACCCAGTCACCACACATTGCCATCCATTCTCCCACCCAGTCACCATGCAACGCCATCCATGCTCTCACCCGATCACCATGCAACGCCATCCATGCTCTCATCCGGTCATCACACATTGCCATCCATTCTCTCACCCAGTCACCACGCAACGCCATCCATGTTCTCACCCGGTCACCACACAATGCCTTCCATGCTCTCACCCGGTCACCACTCATCGCCATCCATGCTCTCACCTGGTCACCACAAAATGTCATCCATTCTCTCACCAGGTCACCACGCAAAGCCATCCATGCTCTCACCCGATCACCGCATATCACCATCCATGCTCTCACCCGGTCACCATGCAACGCCATC
>NC_057712.1:4189346-4195973 GCF_004010195.1 Chiloscyllium plagiosum | reverse complement strand
GTCACCACGCAATGCCATCCATGCTCTCACCCGGTCACCACACATCGCCATCCATGCTCTCACCCGGTCACCATGCAACGCCACCCATGCTCTCACCCGGTCACCATGGAACGCCATCCATGCTCTCACCCAGTCACCACACATTGCCATCCATGCTCTCACCCGGTCACCACACATTGCCATCCATGCTCTCCCCCGGTCACCACATATCGCCATCCATGCTCTCCCCCGGTCACCACACATCACCATCCATGCTCTCAAAACCAATCACAACATCGTCATCAAACCAGCAGATAAATGAGGAGCCATCATCATTCAGAGTAGAACAGATTACAAGGAAGTATACCAACAACTGAACACCCAGGAACACTTCAGGCAACTACTAGCCAATCCGACCCAAAATCACACCAGTGAACTAAACATGTTGATGAGAACTTTGGATCCAATCCTTCAGAGTTCCCTACATGCCTTCATTCCACGTACTTCTCGCGGAGGCAACTTGTACTGCGTTCCAAAGATGCACAAAGCCAACACACCAGGACGTCCCATCGTATCAGGCAGTCCCTGTGTGAGAACCTTCCTGGCTATGTCAAAGGCACCTTGAAACTCATTGTACAGGGGACCCCCAGCTTCTGTTGCAACATTACAGACTTCTTATGGAAAGTCAGCACCCATGGACCAGTCGAACCAGGAACATTCCTTGTCACAATAGGCGTGTCAGCACTCTACACCAGCATCCCCCACAATGACGGCATCATGGCAACAGCCTCATTACTCAACATCAACAACTGCCAATCTCCAAACACTGTCCTACAACTCATCCGCTTTCTTCTCGATCACAAAATTTTAATTTTGACAACCAGTTATTAATCCTAACACATGGAACAGTTGTGGTGATCAAATTTGCACTCCAATATGCCAACATCTTCATGCACTGATTCAAATAAGACTTCTCTATGCAGGACCTCCAACCAACACTAAACACTAGGTATATTGACGACATTTTCTTCCTCTGGACCCATGGCAAGGAGACACTGAAACAACTACACAGCGATATCAACAAGTTTCATCCCACCATCAAACTCACCATGGAGTACTCTTTAGTACCTGTCTCATTCTTGGACACATGCATCTCCATCAAGGATGGGCACCTCAGCACCTCATTCTATCGCAAGCCCATGGATAACCTCACGATGATACACTTCTCCAGCTGAAACATATTAAAGCAGCAACCCCTATGGATGTGCCCTACGCATACACTGGATCTGTTCAGATGAGGAGGAATGTGCCAGGCACCTGGAAGTACTCAAGGATGCCCTCATAGGACAGTGTACGATGCTCAACTCATTGACCACCAGTTCCGACGTGCCACAGCAAGGAACCGTAATGACCTCCCTAGGAGACAGACAGAAGGTGCACCCGACAGGGTACCCTTCGTTGTTCAGCACTTCCCAGGAGCTGAAGAACTGCGCCATGTTCCTCGTGGCCTGCAACACATTATCAATGGGGATGAGCACTGTGCCAATACCTTTCTCAGACATCCACTTCTCACTTTTAAACAACAACCGCCAAACCTCAAACAGATCATTGTTCGCAGCAAACTGCCGGCTTTCAGGACAACTCCATACAACCCTGTCTTGACAGGCACTGCAAGACATGTCAGTGTGTTGACACGGATGCCACCATTATGCGTGGGGATATTACCCAACCTTTACGCAGCAAGTACTCATGTGACTTGGTCAACATTGTTTATGTGATACGTTGCAGGCAAGGATGCCCTGAGGCATTGGACCTTGGTGAAATCGAGCAGAGGCTATAACAACGGATGAATGGACACCACACAACAATCAACAGACAGGAGGGTTCCTTCCCAGTTGGGGAACACTTCAGTGGTCCAGGACATTCAGCCTCAGACCTTTGGGTGACCATCCTCCAAGACGGACTTTGGGACAGGCAACAGCGCAAAGTGGCCGAGCAGAGGCTGATAGCCAAGTTCGGTACCCATAGGGAGGGCCTCAACCGGGACCTTGGGTTCATGTCACATTACAGGTGACCACCATTGCACCATACAGACATGCACACGCACACACACGAGAGACTTCTACAGACCCATAATTCACAGACCCTCTCTCTCACACACTCACACATACACTCCCATACTCAAACACGCACCCTCTCACAAACTTATACCCCTTTACACTCACTCTCACACACATGCACATGCTCTCTCAGTCATTCATATCCCCCCCCCCCCAACCCCACATTCAATGACCCACATGCACACACACATATTGTGGGGTGAATTTGTACTTGCAGAATTATATTTTATTTTTGCTCAAAAACTGCATGAATCCATGTAAGATTATGTAAATTCTTTTTTTAGAAATGTATTTAGTCTGAACATTGGGGCACAGACAGAAAGACTTTAACCTCACATCTTCAATGCATTATCTGAGCTGACATGGCACCTATTGTTAAAGTTCACTATTGTTAAAGTAATTTTTTTTAAAAGTTCTGGGATTTACTTATGAAAGAACTGAAACCAACATGGTCATTCTAAAAGGTGAGAGACTTAACAAACAATCCAGATCTTTTCTCAATATAAAATTTCAGTTACATCACAATGTAAATTTTTGCTATAAATTCTGTGTCTTACGATCTTATACTCCACAACCACCTGATGAAGGAGCGTCGCTCTGAAAGCCAGTGCTTCCAGATAAACCTGTTGGACTATAACCTGGTGTTGCGTGATTTTTAACTTTGTCCACCCCAGTCCAACACTGACTCCTCCAAATCAATTAAGATAGGCAGTCTGAGTCTGAGGCTAAGGCTGCAGAAGGGAATGGAATAATTGACAAGAAGATGTAGTTTGTGATGTGCATTGTACACTGTCTCCCCAGTGTTTAATTGGAAGATTTTGCAGCTCCAATAGAACACTGGACAAACACCTTACTAACACAGGGGTGGTGCCATCAATCTGCTTTGATGAATTGACCCTGTGTCTGCAGATGAAAGAAATGGCACTTAGATGAGCAATAAGAGAGAGACCAAAGAACAAATCCTTGGGGAAACCTGGAGTTCACCAACGTAATGGCAGAAAGGAAAAGCATTGCTTAAAATGCTCTGGTCAGTCTGAGAGTCGTATAGAGGAAGGTGGTCATTAGAGGAGGACAATTATTTCAGTGCTACAGAAGGATGGAGGAGGATAAGAAGGGATAGACTACCATGATCTCAATCATACAGTATGTGGTCTCTTACTTTGGTTAGTTACATTTCACTCCTGTGTCAGGTAAAATTCTGATTGAACAGGGTCAAACATGAAGTTGCAAGGAAGATGAATGCAATTCTGTGAATAAACAGCATGTTTAAGAGTGTTGGTGCTGAAACAGGGATTGGTGATAGATGGGGCACAGTTTGTAAGAATGGAAGGGCTGAGGACAAGTTTGAGAAGGAGCTTTTATGAGAGGAGGAACTTCACACGAAAGAATAAACACTTCAAACGATTAATATTAAGTAATCAACTGTTTAGCAGAATGAGTTTCATGGACAAATGGTCAAAATGGAAGCAGAAGGAAAAACTGGAGGAAAATATACTGTTATATAGTAAGAGAGTGATAGAGATGTACAGCACAGGAACAAATCGTTTAGTCCAAATCTCCCATGCTGACCAGATACCTTAAATTAATCTAAACCCATTTGCCAGCACTTGGCCCATATCCCTCTAAACCTTTCCATTCATATCCCCATCCAGATGTCTTTTAAATGTTGTAATTGTACCAGTCTCCACCACTTCCTCTGGCAGCTCATTCCACATAAGTACCACCCTCTGTGTGAAAAACTTACCCCTTAGGTTCCTTCTTAGGGCTAAAGGGTTCAAAATGTAAAGGGAGAAACCAAGATCAGACTACTGAATTGAATGGATAATGATCAGCTATGATCATATTGAATGATGGAGCAGGCTTGAAGGGCCGAATGGCCTACTCCAGCTCCTATTTTCTATCATTCAAGTTTCTAAGCTGCGAGTTCAAGGTTAAGATGGGGGCAGCCGAGAAGGAGGTTTGGCTTGGTTTCACAGAGACAAGTGGGAAGCAGAAGTGGCAGCTGAATGGTTGGTCTTTGTCTTACAGAAACAAAACTCACGAGCCCCTTCTGTGTCCAGCTGGAGATTGGATGGGGGTCAGGGTTCGGGACAAACAAGGAATATTGAGTGTACAAGACACTGAGTAAAAAACTGACTTCAAATTAGCTTGCATCACTACCACACACCTCAAAGTATTTTCAACAACGTAGCACCTTTGAACTGTAGTCGTTGCTAAAAGGTAGGAAAATCAGCAGCCATTGTTTACAGAGCAAGCTCTCACAAACTACAATATGGTAATGATCAAATAACCTGTGTTTTGATGTCTATTGAAGTATAATTCTTGGCTACCTGAATGCCATTTAGTGTTTGTTGCCTACATGTGCAGTAGCAAACGTGAGAACTGCACCTTCCCCAGCCCCCAACCCTGATCCTGGCCATTTGTTTTCAGATGTATCAGGTTTCTCAGCTGAAGGTTTTAAATTGTCCTCGCTTATTCATGCTTTGAAGCTCGCAGAGAAAAGCTTGATAATAAAGATACATTTCTAAAGGGCCTCATCTCATTTCTGAGAAACATGCTGTAACATTTGCATGCAATGAATTATACTGTTGGCCCACAGGCAAATATGGCAACCATTTTACAAACAGAACAGAGATGGATGGTCTGTTAATCTCTTTTTAGTATCAGTGGTGAATGACAAATGTTGGCTATGACTGAAACTTTTCAAATCATGCAGTGAAGTTTTTAAGATCCACATCAGTGAATGAAACAGGGAGGCACGCTCAAAATCTAATACTTAAAGGAGAAAAGCATTTCTGACAAAAACGTTCCCTTAAGATTGAATTTTAGAGAAAATTTTCACCCTTAGTGATTGAGTACTAATCAAATGGAATGAAACAGTTTTTTAAAATGCACCTGAGTTAATTCAGACAAAAGATTGTCAGTTTCTCCAAAGCATAGATGGTTGTAGGTGGAAAGTATTTTGCCTGGAGGTCAGTGTTGAGTGGGGTCCCACAGGGCTCTGTGCTTGGACCTCTGGTTTCATAGTTTTTATAAATGACTTGGATGAGGAGGTTGAGGGGTGGCTTAGTAAATTTGCAGATGATACAAAGGTTGGAGGTGCCGTTGCTAGTATTGAGGGCTACTGCAGGCTGCAGCGCAACATAGACAGGATGCAGAGCTGGGCTGAGAAATGGTAGATGGAGTTCAATCTGGATAAATGCAAATTCAAACTCGAATGTTGAATATAGGATTAAAGACAGGATTCTTGCCAGTGTGGAGGAATAGAGGGATCTTGGTGTTCAAGCACATAGATCCCTCAAAGTTGCCACCCTAGTGGATAGGGTTGTTAAGAAAGCATATGGTGTTTTGGCTTTCATTAACAGGGGGATCAAGTTTAAGAGTCGCGTGGTTTTGCTGCAGCTCTACAAGTCCCTGGTGAGACCACACTTGGAATATTGTGTCCAGTTCTGATCGCCCTACTATAGGAAAGATACAGAGGCTTTGGAGAGGGTGCAAATAAGGTTTACCAGGAAGCTGCCCGGACTGGAGGGCTTGCCTTATGAAGAAAGGTTGACTAAACTTGGCCATTTCTTTCTGGAGAGAAGGAGGAAGAGAGGTGACCTGATCAAGGTATACAAGATAATGAGAGGAATGGATAGAGTCAATAGCCAGAGACTTTTTCCCAGGGCAGGATTGACTGGCACGAGGCGTCATTGTTTGAAGATATTAGGAGAAAGGTATAGAGGAGACATCAGAGGAAGGTTCTTTATGCAGAGAGTTGTGAATGTATGGAATGCGTTGCCAGCGGTGGTGGTGGAAGCAGAGTCATTCGGGACATTTAAGCTACTGCTGGACATGCACATGGATAGCAGTGAATTGAGGGGCGTGTAGGTTAAATTATTTTATTTTACATTAGGATTAATGCTCAGTACAACATTGTGGGCCGGAGGGCCTGTTCTGTGCTGTACTTTTCTATGTTCTATGTTCTATAAGTGGTGCATTACTGAATGGAATTAGCTTTATTGTCACATGCATTGAAATGATTACAGTGAGAGGTTTACAGCAGTATCTTAGATACAAAGCTACATCGGCACAGGCACCTAAGATCAGATTCTTCAGAAACAATGAGAATTAGAAATAAAGAGTCCAGCATTATTGGTCGTAAGAATAAATTAGAAAATTAAAGAGGAGGCCTGTGACCAGTGGAGTACCACAAGGATCGGTGCTGGGTCCTCTACTTTTTGTCATTTACATAAATGATTTGGATGCGAGCATAAGAGGTACAGTTAGTAAGTTTGCAGATGACGCCAAAATTGGAGGTATAGTGGACAGCGAAGAGGGTTATCTCAGATTACAGCAGGATCTGGACCAATGGGCCAATGGGCTGAGAAGTGGCAGATGGGAGTTTAATTCAGATAATTGCGAGGTGCTGCATTTTGGGAAAGCAAGTCTTAGCAGGACTTATACACTTAATGGTAAGGTCCTAGGGAGTGTTGCTGAACAAAGAGACCTTGAAGTGCAGGTTCATAGCTCCTTGAAAGTGGAG
>NC_057712.1:4170833-4188755 GCF_004010195.1 Chiloscyllium plagiosum | reverse complement strand
TTACAAAATTATGAGGGGCATGGATAGGATAAATAGACAAAGTCTTTTCCCTGGGGTCAGGGAGTCCAGAACTAGAGGGCATAGGTTTAGGGTGAGAGGGGAAAGATATAAAAAAGAACTAAGGGGAACTTTTTCACGCAGAGGGTGGTACGTGTATGGAATGAGCTGCCAGAGGATGTGGTGGAGGCTGGTACAATTGCAACATTTAAGAGGCATTTGGATGTGTATATGAATAGGAAGGGTTTGGAGGGATATGGGCCGGGTGCTGTCAGGTGGGACTAGATTAGGTTGGGATATCTGGTCAGCATGGACAGGTTGGACCGAAGGGTCTGTTTCCATGCTGTACATCTCTATGACTCTATGACTCTAAGTAAAATGTTCAGAATATCAGTCTTTCCTACCCAGTCCATACCGGTACCCAGCCATCTCATTGCTGCCTGCACTGGACCCACCAGCTTGGGAATCAGCCCCCTCTGGGGACCATTCATTTGTCACTGGGCCCACTTCGATGATGCCACTGAGCCCACACTCAACCCGGAACGAAGAGTTCCTGGCTCCATTGCCCAGTCAGGCTACAGCTCCCACTTCAGCTGCAGACAGCATCTTGCCACCGTCGCCATCTTGAAGAATCCAGTGCCACTGCTGCCACCGATGTCCCTGATCGCTGGATCTCATGCAATCTGTTACTTTTTATAGATCATTTACCCTCAGTGTGACAATGTGACATGGAATTAGAATTTTCTAACAAAGACACTAAATTCTACAAACTGAGCCAGGTTGATGTTTATATAACTTCAATCTATATACTTCAAGATTCCTATAAAACACTTAATAGGTGAGTTATTAGGACTGAGAAGATAAAGAAATTAGAGAAGAGGATAAGTCTGGATTGTTGGAGAGTGACACAAGGTTGGATCTTACGCTTTTATGGCTCAGTGTGATTGGGATAGAGTTTGCTTGAGTGATTCTCACTGTGTGGGCAAGCCAGTTTTCTCACATTTTTTTTACCAAACTCTGCCTCCCATTCATTTATGGGATGTAAGTCTCACAGTTTATTGCTCGTCCCTAATTGCCCCTTGAGAAGGTTGAGGTGAGCTGCCTTCTTGAACTGCTACAGTCCACTTGCTGTGGCTTGACCCAGAACACCATTAGGGAGGGAATTCCAGGATTTTAACCAAGCAACAGTGAAGGAAGAGTGACATATTTCCAAGTCAGGATGATGAGTGGCTTGATGGGGAACTTGAAGTTGATGCTGTTCCATGCATCTGCCCTTGTCCTTCGAGATGGAGCTAGTTGTAGATTTGGAGGGTGCTGTCTGAGGATCTTTGATGAATTTCTGCAGTGCATCTTGTAGATAGTACACACTGCTGCTACTGAGCGCTGACGGTGGACGAAGTGGATGTAGTGCCAATCAAGCGAGCTGCTTTGTCCTGGATGGTGTCAAGCTTCTAGAATGTCATTGGAGCTGTACTCATCCAGACAAGTGGGGAGTATTCCATCACACACTTGACTTGTGCCTTGTAGATGGTGGACAGTTTCTGGGTAGTCAGGAGGTGAGTTACTCACTGCAGTATTCCTAGGCTCTGACCTGGTCTTGTAGCCACTGTATTTATATGGTGAGTCCAGTTGAGTTTCTGGACAGTGATAACCCCAGGATGTTGATAGTGAATGTCAAGGGGCGGTGGTTAGATTGTCTCTGATTGGTGACGGTCATAGTCTGGCATTTGTGTGGCATGAATGTTACTTGCCACTAGTCAGCGGAAGCCTGGATATTTTCGTGGTCTTGCTGCAGTTGAACGTAGGCCGTCTCAGTATCTGAGGAGTTGTGAATGGTGCTGAACATTGTACAATCATTGGTGAACATCCCCACTCCTGACCTTACGATAGAGGGAAGGTCATTGATGAAGCAGCTGAAGATGGTTGAGCCGAGGACATTACCCTGAGGGACTCCTGCAGAGATGTACTGGAGCTGAGATAACTGGCCTCCAACAACCACAACCATCTTCCTTTGTTCCAGGTGTGCCTCCAACCAGCAGAGAGTTTGCCCCCAGATTCCCATTGATTTCAGTTTTGTTCGGGCTCCTTGATGTCACACTCGGTTGAATGCAACTTTGATGTCAAGAGCTATCACTCTCCCGTCCCTCAACACATTAATTGCTGTTTGACCCTCTGTGGAGAGAATCATGCCTTATCTTTACCCCATCTTGCTATAGTCATTCGTAAAGCACATTACATACTTGCAGGAGTGCTGCAAAATGCAAACTGTGCGGCTTGGCTGTGTTAGGTGTCAGGAGACATAGCAGAGAGGGATGCTCATACCACCTAACTAGCTTCAGTTCAAAGAATTTGCTCACCACCACCTACATCTGGCCTATAACCTGGTGTTGTGTGATTTTAAACTTTGTCCACCCAGTCCAACACCAGCTCCTCCACATCATTGCTTAAAGTCGAGTCGTTTGACCAATCAAATTGCATCATGGGCAAGTAGGAAGAGGAAATTAATGTTGGCGTCATAGCCAAGAAAGAATAAATGAAAAAATAGCAAATTACAGGATCATCCAGTTTGGCACAAAATGAAATTTTGCATTTTTTTCTCCATTACATTCCTTGGAGTGACTCCAGTATTTTGCCAAATCTCAATTCCAACCATGAAATGATAAACAAATATTCTTAACCTAAAACATTAAAGGCCTATGGAAGCCAAATTGGCTGTTTCTATACCACAAAACCTTTTAAAAATCTAAACTTGATAAACAGTAAACTTGTTCCTTTCATTCACCTCCAAAATATTTTTGATTGAATTTGGTTACCCTATTAGGGGAAGTCATTAGCCATTTTGGACCAGGGAGGAAAGGAAAACTTGATAACTCACCTTGTGTTATTTTCTAACACCACCTAGCATCTTATTGATAAGATCTTACTTTGTTTCACTTGAATAAAGTCAATATACAGCAGATGCTGGAGATCTGAGACAAGCATTGAGAATGATAGAGAAACTTCAGAGGTCTGACAGTATCCATGGAGAGACGGACAAAGTTAATGTTTCAAGTCTGTATGATTCCATTCTGAAGAAGAGTCAGACCAGATTCGAAATGTGAACTCTGTTTCTGTCTCCACAAATACTGCCAGACCTACATAGGTTGTTGATTAGTAAAGGGGTTAAGGATTACGGGGAGAAAGCAGGAGAATGGGGTTGAGAAACTGCTATAGACCAGACCAAAGTCCCTCAAAATATATTGAGAAGATAGACGAGATCCTAACTTTTTCCTTATTTTAAATATTAATGTAAGGTGGTGCATTTCAGATGCAATTTGATTGGTCAAACTATTGGACGTAAAGTAATGATGTGGAGGTGCTGGTGTTGAACTGGGGTGGACGAAGTTAAAAATCACACAACACCAGGTTATAGTCCAACTGGTTTGTTTGGAAGCACTAGCTTTTGGAGTGCTGATCCTTTTTCCAAAATCTTCTCCTTCCAAATAAATCTGTTGGACTATAATCTGGTGTGTAATATTTGACTTTAAGCAAGACATGTTTTATCTTTATGCAAGTTAAGATACACAGTTAAAACACAGACAAAATATAAATAAAATAAAAGAGCTTAACTTAAGCTCTGTTAAAATGTTTAAAAGTAATAGATATATTAACAACGACTAGTTAACTGTTTCAATATAATAACATCCCATAAATACACCCTTGGCAAAAGCAAAGTCGGTAAAACAGATTGTCTCACATGCAATTCTAGCAGCAGGAAGATAGCCACAGCTTTGAGGTGTAACACAGAGGGGAGTAAGAGTTTCCACATCCAGCTTCAAGACTCTAGCAACTGCAGAAAGCTAAAACTAAGAATCCTGGTTCTGTTGGCACTTGACCCCACCCATTCAGGCTGCTTCTATTGTTTGACTTAAAAGAAAACCTAAGGCCTCACAAGCTTTTATTTTGGTTTTGAGCAGACTGCTCGCTACCTCTGTCTCAACTTTTCTTCATTAAAGAAAGGGCAAAATACATCTCTTGAAGCCAGAGTATAGTCACAGAAACGTATCAGCCATGAATAAATAGCGCCGCAGACTTTGTGGGCTAGATGGGACTGAAGGGGCTCAGTGGTTACACTGCAGCCTCACGGTGCCAGGGAGCCAGGTTTGATTCCAACCTCGGGCGACTGTCTGTGTGGAGTTTGCACATTGTCCCCATGTCTGTGTGAGTTTCCTCTGGGTGCTCCAGCTTTCTCCCACAGTCCAAAAATGTGCAGGTTAGATGGATTGGCCATGGAAAATGTAAGGTTACAAGGTAGGGGGATGAGTCTGGGTAGGATGCTCTTCAAAGGGTCAATATGGGCTCGATGGGCCGAATGACCTGTTTCTGCACTATAGAGATTCTACAAATGACCGAATTCTGCTCCTATGTCCTTTGCTCTTATCAGATTACTGAGTTGCTCCAGCACTTTCTCTTACTTTGCTCTTCGTGTTGCAGGTGCTGACTTTCAAATAAGAGGCTCAATAGAAGGCCAATCTGAAAGATCCCATGCCATTATCCAAAGAATCAGAATTGACTTATCCTGCTGGCCAGGCTAATATGCACCAACCAACAATACCACGAAAGGACAGAGTCGAAAATCACACAACACCAGGTTATAGTCCAACAGGTTTAATTGGAAGCACACTAGCTTTCGGAGCGACGCTCCTTCATCAGATGATTGTCAGCGTTGCTCCGAAAGCTAGTGCTTCCAATTAAACCTGTTGGACTATAACCTGGTGTTGTGTGATTTTTAACTTTGTATACCCCAGTCCAACACCGGCATCTCCAAATCACCAAAGGACAGGATTGGCAGGGAAATTCCTTGAAGGTGCTTCCATTCCACCAGAATTACTTGGAAGAAGTGGAGAGTCTGAGTCACTCAGATTTACACTTACTTCCAGAGAACTTAAAGTGGTGGAGAACAAGCAACCTGAAGGAATTTCTGAACTATTACTTGGCTATTTATCTCAGTACTGTATGCAGGACCATATTGTGCACAAATTCATTTCCACATTTCCCTGAGAAGCAACTGTGACAACCATTTTCTTGAAACAAAAGGCCATATAAGTGCCCTTTCGGATACCCAGAGTTGGTGAATAGTGCTACACAAATGCAAGTTTGATTTTCTTAAACAAAACTCATGTATGATGAGTGATGCCTGTTCACTGGATCACACCTTCGAATTTGTAAAAGAAGCAATGAAAAAGTAATTAGAAGGGAAGTATAATTTAAAAAAAACACTTTTTATGTGATTTTGTTTTTTAAATCTATCTAGATATATGAAGAATGACCAGTTTTCTTTTAAACTGTTGGACAAGAACTCATCTGGAACAAAATATCATCATTTTCATTTCCGCTGCACTGTACTCAGTTGATAGAAAGATCACTGGATATTTTGTTTTGTTAATGTCTCTAACGTTGGGAATTGGCACAATGTACTAGTTTAGAGTGCCAATGAAAATGAGGCCAATGTAATGGGATTGTAAGGATCCACGCTGAGCAAATCCATTATATCAGACCCCCTTAAGCACCCAGGGTAAAGGATGCAGGTTCCAATTCTTTTGAGTCATATATAAATGAATGGTTTAACCTTTCTTCACTCAGATTCCCAGCATGTCTGTATCTGATCTCAGCTGGTTTAGGAACATAAGAAATAGGACAGGAGAAGCCCAGTCAGTCTTTTTGACCCTCCCTGTCATTCAATAAGATCATATTCTACCTCAACATCACCTTGTTGCATTATCTGCATAGCTTTTAATGCTCTAAAATATTCAAAACTCTATCATTGAGTATATTCAAGACAGAAGTCAATAAATTATTCACAGCAGTGGTACGGAGAATTCTGAAGAGCCATAAACCTTTGAATGAAGATTTAATTTTCCTTATCTCAGTCCTAAATTGTAAGCTCCTTTCTGGGACTGTGGTTGGGTGTTCTAAATTTCTCAGCCAGGGAAAACAATCTTTTAGTATCTATGGAGAGAGCAAGCTAATATTTTGAGTCTAGATGACTCTTCATCAGAGCTCTGTTGAGCTAACTCAAAACGTTAGCTTGCTCTCTCTCTACGATATTGCCTGAGCAGCTGTGTTCCTTTTTTTTCAGTACAGATTCCAGTGTCTGCAGTAATTTGCTCCTCTCAGTATCTATCCTCTGTAACAACAGAACTTTTAAAACATTTTTTTGTATGTTTGACTGTGGACTGAAATGGGAAAAGGACTGTGAGAAACAAATGTTTAACAGACATTTAGACAGACACATGAACAGACAGCAAATACAGGGATATGAGCCATGTGTAGAGAGATGGGATTAGTTTAGAATGGCATCATGGTCAGGGCAGCCATGGTGAGCCAAAGGGCCTGTGCTGTACTGTTCTATGTTCTGAAGGATTGTGGAATTGATTACTGCACACTATACAATAAATTTATCCAGCACTCATGATAAGTGCTGTTTGCAATGCTGTTTGTTTCAGTATTATGGAGGGTTACTACAGACAGACTGGAGCCTGGGGACGGGTATGAAGGAAGCTTCAACTGGCAGCATATAGCTGATTGATCTGGAGAATGGTGACTTGTTGGTAATGTCAAAGGACTTCTGCCTGCCAACAACAGCTGGCTCCCAGGTAGCTGAACAGCTTGAAGATATAAATGGTTGGCCAGAAGTCATTGGACTTCTGAAACAGAAACTTTCCATTTGCACTTCAGTTAAAAAAAAGGCACATCAAGCCAGAAGAAAGCCAATTTATTCCTCCACGTCAGTTGCAATGAACTGTAGCTTTCATCCAATAAGTTAGAGACTTCATAAATGTGAACCAGTCACTCAGTGCCTCCCACAAAACGACCAAAAACCAGGAGGTCCTGACAAGCCAAAATACCATCTTCGTGACCCCTGTGAACTGCCTGCTCAGTCTTTCCCTCCATCCATTTGCTTTGTGTCTGTCAGTGTGCTGAGGGGATATTTATAGAGGATTGAAGTTTCATCCAGTAGAATTATATATTGACATGTCATAATTGTTTATCTGTAGTTGAAATCTATTTATTCCTAAAACTTGTTAAATACACAAACCCAGTTCATGCTTTCTCAATATCTAGATCTAAAACACAGGTAGATTGGAAAATTTTGTGTATTTCATTAAATCTTTATATTTTGTGCTGATTCTGTGGGTCTTAATTTTCAGCATGCTACCCAGTGAGGTGGAATACCTGTCAATCCCCTTCAGAAACGTAATGTCCAGGAGGCCAGTGACACAGTGCAGACTCAGCAGCCTCCAGCCTCCTCTGTCTGCCTGTATGGAGAAGGTGAGAGCTGTCATGGAGAACCAGGTCCAGTAAGCTCAGAGTCTGCTAGAAAGGCACACACAGACATCAGCCCAGTCCCACAGAGGTTCTCAGCACTGAGGGCATGGGGACAGTGGAATGGGAAATCTGCTACATGGTCAAACATCCCTTTTCTTTGCCCGGGGGTCTCTGTGTCCAAACATGATGGTGTGAATGAAGTGGTCAGCAATGTGTGGGGCAGGGCGGTGTACAGTACAGGTGGAGACAGTGGGCTGTGATTGCTCGGGAAAAGGACGACCATCCCGGTCCGTGTGTAATGATGTCACCCTTTAAAGAGGTTCACATCACACTCTGTCTCACAGGCTGAGACACTTCAACACCCATTCCAGGGTTGGAAGGCAACAGTTAACACTCTCTACAAGCCAACAAGACACAGAACAAGCAGGTCCCCATCCCGGTAATCCTTCCCGTACATCCCACCGGCTTCAGATCTCCCCAGGTCCAAACCGAACCTGCCCACCTTTCTTCCCAGACCCTCGTGGATCAGGTGATCATGCCAGCTATGGTCAGACATTGTCTCACACACACCCCTCCCCCCACTGAATCCAGGGTGTCCCACACCAGGGGAAAACACCGTCCCTGCATGACCCCGTTCATGTCCAGGCTTCACCATACCCTCAAAATGGAGTTATCCCACCTCACAATTATCATTTCCTCTTTGCCCAACCTGCAGCTCCTAATCACCATTAATAGGTTCCCAGGTCACCAGCTGACACCTCCTTTGTCACCCCCAATCACCCTTTCTCGTTAGTTTCTCCAGACCGACTCAAAACGCTGGCCATGGTGCAGACCCCTGAGTGGCCTGACCAGTCAGCTGTGAGACCCCTGACTGACAGCTGCACAGCTGTGAGACCACTGATTGACAGCAGCACAGCTGTGAGACTCCTGACTGACAGCTGCACAGCTGTGAGACCCCTGACTGACAGCTGCACAGCTGTGACACCGAGACCCCTGACTGACAGCTGCACAGCTGTGACACCCCTGACTGACAGCTGCACAGCTGTGAGACTCCTGACTGACAGCAGCACAGCTGTGAGACCCCTGACTGACAGCTGCACAGCTGTGACACCCCTGACTGACAGCAGCACAGCTGTGAGAGACCCCTGACTGACAGCTGCACAGCTGTGAGACCCCTGACTGACAGCTACTCTCTACAAGCCAACAAGACACAGAACAAGCAGGTCCCCATCCCGGTAATCCTTCCCGTACATCCCACCGGCTTCAGATCTCCCCAGGTCCAAACCGAACCTGCCCACCTTTCTTCCCAGACCCTCGTGGATCAGGTGATCATGCCAGCTATGGTCAGACATTGTCTCACACACACCCCTCCCCCCACTGAATCCAGGGTGTCCCACACCAGGGGAAAACACCGTCCCTGCATGACCCCGTTCATGTCCAGGGCTTCACCATACCCTCAAAATGGAGTTATCCCACCTCACAATTATCATTTCCTCTTTGCCCAACCTGCAGCTCCTAATCACCATTAATAGGTTCCCAGGTCACCAGCTGACACCTCCTTTGTCACCCCCAATCACCCTTTCTCGTTAGTTTCTCCAGACCAACTCAAAACGCTGACCATGGTGCAGACCCCTGAGTGGCTTGACCAGTCAGCTGTGAGATCCCTGACTGACAGCAGCACAGCTGTGAGACCCCTGACTGACAGCTGCACAGCTGTGAGACCCCTGACTGACAGCTGCACAGCTGTGAGACCCCTGACTGACAGCTGCACAGCTGTGAGATCCCAGACTGACAGCTGCACAGCTGTGAGACCCCTGACTGACAGCAGCACAGCTGTGAGACCCCTGACTGAGAGCAGCACAGCTATGAGACCCCTGACTGACAGCTGCAAAGCTGTGAGACTCCTGACTGACAGCAGCACAGCTGTGACACCCCTGACTGATAGCAGCACAGCTGTGAGACCCCTGACTGCCAGCTGCACAGCTGTGAGACCCCTGACTGACAGCTGCACAGCTGTGACACCCCTGACTGATAGCTGCACACTGTGAGACCCCAGACTCCCAGCAGCACAGCTGTGAGACCCCTGACTGACAGCAGCACAGCTGTGAGAGACCTCTGACTGCAGCTGCACAGCTGTGAGAGACCCCTGACTGACAGCTGCACAGCTGTGAGACCCCTGACTGACAGCAGCACAGCTGTGAGACCCCTGACTGACAGCTGCACAGCTGTGAGACCCCTGACTGACAGCTGCACAGCTGTGACACCCCTGACTGATAGCTGCACAGCTGTGAGACCCCTGACCCACAGCTGCACGGCTGTGAGACCCCTGACTGACAGCTGCACAGCCGTGAGACACCTGACTGACAGCTGCACAGCTGTGAGACCCCTGACTGACAGCTGCACAGCTGTGAGACCCCTGACTCACAGCTGCACGGCTGTGAGACCCCTGACTGACAGCTGCACAGCTGTGAGACACCTGACTGACAGCTGCGCAGCTGTGAGACCCCTGACTGACAGCTGCACAGCTGTGAGACCCCAGACTGCAGCTGCAGAGCTGTGAGACCCCTGATTTCAGCTGCACAGCTTGAGAGAACCCTGACTGATAGCAGCACAGCTGTGACACCCCTTACTGACAGCTGCACAGCTGTGAGACCCCTGACTGACAGCAGCACAGCTGTGAGAGACCTGACTGACAGCAGCACAGCTGTGAGACCCCTGACTGCAGCTGCTCAGCTGTGAGAGACCCCTGACTGACAGCTGCAAAGCTGTGAGACCCCTGACTGACAGCAGCACAGCTGTGAGAGAGCCCTGACTGACAGCAGCACAGCTGTGAGACTCCTGACTGCAGCAGCACAGCTGTGAGAGACCCCTGACTGACAGCTGCACAGCTGTGAGACCCCTGACCGACAGCAGCGCAGCTGTGAGACCCCTGACTGCAGCAGCACCGCTGTGAGACCCCTGACTCACAGCAGCACATTTGTGAGACCCCTGACTGACAGCTGCACAGCTGTCAGAAACCTCTGACTGACAGCAGCACAGCTGTGAGACCCCTGACTGACAGCTGCACCTCTGTGAGACCCCTGACTGACAGTCGCACAGCTGTGAGACCCCTGACTGACAGCAGCACAGCTTTGAGAGACCTCTGACTGCAGCTGCACAGCTGTGAGACCCCTGACTGACAGCAGCACAGCTGTGAGACCCCTGACTGACAGCAGCACAGCTAGCCAGCTGACAGCTGCACATCTCCCCAGCTGTGTTAACCCTACCCTCCTGCACCCCCAGACAATCTGCTATGGCACCAAAGGACTGACCATGACCCACTCCAATACTGCAGGACAGCGACTGGAGACTGCCCTTGACCTACAGTCCCTGAATTGATGGATGCCTCCACTGACTTCAGGAAGACCTATCCCCCCTGAGGTATTACTGCTGGTTTGTTGGAGATGCCATGGGCCCTGCTGGCACATAGTGTAAGAGTGAGGCTGATGAAGCATACAATAAGATGTCCTCCCCTTCATTGAAGGACTACCGACCAGCGAGGTGAGGTGCTTGCTCGCGTGACTGCATTAATCCTCAAGGCTCAGCATGGATGTTGTCAGCATGCAGATGGATGTTTAGTGAGTGAGTGCTCACAGAGCAATCCAACAGCCCTGAGATACACTAGGGAGCTACGTGCCTGCTCCTACACAGAGTGTCCTTGCAGCAGCCTTTCAATGCTGGCTTCAGGTGTACAAGGTGCTATGTGGATGGTGAGCTACCAGACTCACACCTGGAATGGGTGGATTGACTGGGCAGGCTGGGATTATATCATCTGGGGTTTAAAAGACAAGAGCAACTTGATTGAAATATAAGATCCTGAGGGTCTTGACAAGATGGCTGTGGAAAAGTCATATCCTGTTATGATAGAATCTAATTTTAGGGGCCATTGTTTAACAATAAGAGGGTCACACATTTGAAACAGAAGTCAGGTGAGTTCATCTTCCCACAGAGATTTGTGAGCTTTTGAAACTCTGTTCTGAAACAACAAGGTTTTTGAACACATTTAAGGCACAGCTGGATAGATTTCCAGTAAACAAGGAGTCAGAAGTTCTTTGGGTAGGCAGGAATGTAGATTTGAGATGACAATCAGATCAGCCATGACCTTATTAACAGAGGAGCAGGTTCAAGGGGGATGAGTGGCCTGTTGAGCTCCTTGTTCATTATTGAAATAAATCCACAAAGGCTGGTATCCCATCATCAAATTACCCTTTATAACACATCACTGACACTGATACAAGTCCCTCAGAGCCAGCTCTCAGAGTGGACAGGACCTCTGACCTTCCCATTCTTATCCATCAGACAGTGTTCCCTGAGTAGACCAGGTTAATAGCCCCAATCAGGGAACTCATGGATGTGGATGTAGATGTAGGTTTGCTCGTTGAGCTTAAAGGTTCATTTTCAGATGTTGCGTCACCATACTAGGTAACATCTTCAGTGAGCCTCTGAATGAAGCACTGGTGGTGTAGCCCACTTTCTATTTATATGTTTGAGTTTCCTAGGGTTGGTGATGTAATTTCCTGTGGTGGCATCATTTCCTGTGGTGATGTCATTTCCTGTTCTTATTCTCAGGGAGTGGTAAATGGGAACACTTGGCCCATATCCCTCTAAACCCTTCCTATTCATATACCCATCTAGATGCCTTTTAAATGTTGTATTTAAGGCCACCACCACTTCCTCTGGCAGCTCATTCCATATATGCACCACCCCCTGAGTGAAACATTTGCCCCTTATGTCCCTTTCATATCTTTCCCCTTTCACCTTAAAATATGGCCTCTAGTTCTAGACTCCACCACCTCACGGAAAAAACATATCTATTTACCCTATCCATGCCCCTCATGATTTTATATACTTCTAAAAGGTCACCCCTCAGCCTCTGACACTCCATGGAAAACAGCTCCAAGCCTGTTCAGCTTGTTTGTCATGCATAGATAAAGTCAATGGCTCAGTCCCAAGCAGTACCCAAGTTACAAGAGTATGAGGACCTTGCTCAGGCTCCTCTGAGAGAGCTTGGCTGCAAAGTGAGGCAGAGAGCTAGACTTTCCCATTAATTGCCACCTTGGGATAAGGATGACAGGTCATTCTGGAAAGCACACGTCAGGCTTTGCTGCATATTTCTGGATGAAAATGGTTACAATATTACTACTTCCTGATTGCTATCCATGAATCAATGCTTCATCCATGTTGGAGACAAAAAAAACCTGCAGATGCTGGTGTATAAAGGAGACAAACAGGAGGCTGGAAGGACACAGCAAGTCAGGCAGCATCAGGAGGTGGAGAAGTCAATGTTTTGGTATTAACCCTTCTTCAGGACTAGATGTGGGGGTAGGGGAAGCTACAGATAAAGACCCCACATCTAGTCCTGAAGAAGGGTTAATACCCAAAACGTTGACTTCTCCACCTCCTGATGCTGCCTGACTTGCTGTGTCCTTCCAGCCTCCTGCCTGTCTATTCCATCCATGTTAGTTGGATGAGTACTGCTGCTGTTTCCCCTTTCTCCAAAGGCAGAGAGTGAGTCTCATGAGCTGAAAAAAATTAAAGCATTAAAAACAAGGCAAAGCATTAAAATTCGGGGTCACTTTGTTCAAAGTGACACCAAATAAAAATAAACATTCTATTTCATTTTCATGAAGTAAAGCTCATTAGTATTTGTAGAGAGTAATAAGCCTTATAGTTAGTAGATTTGCCAGTGGTAAAGTTTATTAGTGGCAACATGGTTAATTATCTCATATAAGTTCTGAGGAAGTGTCACTGGATCCAAAATGTTAACTCTGCTTTCTATCCAGAGATGCTGACAGATCTGCTGAGCTTTTCCAGCAACCTCTGTCCTTGTTTCTGATTTCCAGCATCTGCAGTTTTTTCAGTTTTTAGTTATTTCATACAGATTCTGCCAGATCCACTGACTCCCTCCAGGAATTTCTGTTTTCATTTAGATTGTACGTTGTCAACCAATGAAAAATACAGAGGAACAAATTTGGAAATAAATTACAGAAAGGTGCAAGAATAATTGAGTAGTTATAATGGGGGAGTTTTGTCATCCAAATGGAGATTGAGATTGAGGTAAGGGTAGCAGTGAAAAGGGCAATGAGTTCAGGAGTTCCAAATATCCATTTAGGAAGATGTTCTACAGCTGTACATTTCCAGTCCACGGAGAAAGGAGACACGTCATTCTTGAGACAGAAGTGAGCCAAGTGAATCAAATGTCTGTAGGGCAACATTTTTGGGCAGTGTCAATGTATCATAAGATTTAGGTTGGCTATGGAGAAGGAAGGACAAGAAACTGGGGGAATGCCAACTTCAATGGGGTAAGAATAGGTCTAAGCTTGATAAATTGGAATCAAAGATTGGCAAGCAAGCTGTAACTGAACAATGGGCTGCCTTTACAGAGGAGATTGTTGGGGCACAGTCAAGATATATTCACATAAAAAGAAAAGATTCAGCAAACAGATCCAGAACTCCATGAATGATAGAAGAGATGAAGAAACAAAGTGCATTTCTGACAGTTGTCAGGTGGATAATACAACCGAAAATCAGGCTGAATATTCATGATTCAGAGAGGACGTGACAGATATGAATATGAAGTATGAACATGTATGTACACAAGAACAAACACCGAACTGTTTAATGCATTGTCTGACCTGCTAAGGTGCCTGCTGTCACCAAGGACCTGGTGAACAGCAAAGAAGAATCAGGGAAGAATCAGGCTCCAATTTGCAGTCAGGGTTTTGCGCCGTGCTGACAGTCCATTCAGTCCAATGTGGAAGTGGTCCCCAGTTACATGAGAGGAATCATCAGCACATACATGCTGCCACATCCGGTGACCAATGCCTCAGTTACCATTGCAGCATAAGCCGAAGCCAGCCAAGATCTGAGTGTTGCAGTAGTACCTCAGACGGAGGTACCCACTATCCTTACCTATTGCCTTGCAAGCTCAGACCGCTGGCACCATACCTGCACATACTAGTCCCCACTGGCTCTCAGGGTCTCACAGAAAATGGAGATCATTTGAAATCTGAGCATTGTGGAGTAGGAGTGGTTCCAAGGAGTAAGAACCCGAGGACTTGCCTCAGCTTGACATTAGTCATACTGAAAGTATTGCCTCAAACATACTTTACAGATATGCTTGTGTTCTTTTGCGATATCACGTAAGTCACAGCAATGTTCTACAAAAGCATTTTAAGCATTCTCTGATCTCAAGTGCATAAAAAATTAGATCATTTTAATTTTACAGTTATTGGCAAACAATAACTTCTCTGTGATCTAATTACCCCAAATTCTTCATGATATCTGACAGGAAGACAGAAACCATTTGTTTTAAAAAGCATTTTGCAGCCAAGTTGATTATTATCTGAATTGATCTGTAAAGGCTAACAGTAGCTGAGTCATTTGATGGTTAGTTTATGGTAACAATAACCATTCCGAGCTTTCAGAAAGTGGCTGAGGTTTCTTACATTTCCCCTTAGTAGACTTGTTACTTTGGCAGCCATCAAGGAAATGGATACTCTACAGTTGGATAAGATGGAGCTTTAGATGGCATTTTAAACATTAAGCCTCAATCGTCCCATTGCAGTTTCCAAGCCAAATTTTACTGGTGCTTCAAGCTGAGGACCTTGCCCGTGAATTTGCAGTGTTGACTGTTGTAACTTGATGACTCATTTTCCAAGATCACTTTATTACTGGAAAGTCTTGTCTCCCAGAAAGTCCCAATTCAAAACGTTTTCCCAAAAGCATTTAATCTTTGAGATATAGGTCTACACATCAACAAATACATTAAATTGAAAAGAGATTTGGTGTTCAAACGTGGAGCCATTGACAAGATTTACTGCAGGATTATTTTCTGCTCTTTGTCTTTCAATTGTTTTTCATGCATTTTAATTAAGTTTTTATTTGAAATAATTTGAGGCAGATAATGGCCAGAAATTGTATTCAATTTTGCTGGCTGGGTCTCTGCTGTCATGGTATTGGCATCCTTCAGGGTGATCTCATATATCAGTAGAAACTGGGTTTTAAGGATTTTACCAGTTGGCCATGTTTTAGATACATCTCTAATTTTAGCGCATTAAAATGAACAGAAAAATAATGGAGAATGTATGAAATGTAAAATAAAGTTTTTGTAACAACATTGGAAATACCAATCAATTAACATCTTTAAATGCTGAAGGTGGTTTACAATATTTGGATTAATTAATTTCCATTTTGTTAATTTTCTTGCCCAAACAAAAGCACTTGATCATAGAGATTCTGATCCCACCCTCTCCTTGTAAAGGGTTGGATTTCCCAGTAAAGGCTGGAGTAGGGACTTACATTTTATAACAAATAAAATTGCTAATATCAGTATTTATGTGATGATTCATCTACCTCCAAAGTTGAGCCTGTAATTTTTGGTCTAGTTAGCTCTTTTGGCCCGAGTTAAGTCTGTACAACAACTGTGTACTTGCAAAAACAGTTCAAAACATCGTCATTACACTGAATGTCATTGATTTCATTGGGCATTGTGCAAAGGGATCTGCTTGCACTCAAAAGGAAGGCATCAATAAACAGTCATGACAGTTGAAAGAAAAAGGGAAAAAAAGGACCTTTAATGACTTTAAGACATCTCAGAGCATTGATATTGAGATGGTCCATGAGGTTCTGAGGAAAACCTGTAGTTTCTGATGGCATGGTGGCTCCCTTTAAGAACTATGGGCAGAATCTGATTGGGGTGTGAACGACATGGGCTCTCGTGCAATGTGTGGAAGAATCAGAGTAGAATTCTGGCAAGGCCTATTGCAACATCAGAAGTATCTTGTAGCTTGGTAAGAATTTATTAATTCACCTCTTTATCCAGAATTAAAATGAGTGAAACATGTAGATGATGCACACTGGTCCAACTTGTTTCGAAACTGAAAGAACTGCAGATGCTGGAAATCAGAAATTCCTGGAAGAACTCAGCGGGTCTGGCAGCATCTGTGGAGAGAAATCAGAGTTAACGTGACCCTCCTTCACAACTGGTGTCATTGTTTGAAATCTGACTCATTACGGTGGTGGTATCAGCAAATTTCTACGTGGTGTTACAGCGGAATTTGGCCAAACAGTTGTGAGTGTACAAGAGTATAGTAACGGGCTGAGTACACAGCCTCGCACATGGAGGAGGTGTTGTCACCTATCCTTACTGAATATGATCCATAGGTCAGGACATCATAAAATCATAGAAATATACAGCACGGAAACAGACCCTTTGGTCCAACTCATCCATGCCAACCAGACATTCCAACCCAATCTAGTCCCATTTGCCAGTATTTGGCCCATATCCATATCCCTCCAAAGCCATCCAGATATCTTTTAAATGTTGCCTCCGCTATTTCCTCTGGCAGCTCATTCCATAAACACACCACCCTCTGCATGAAAAAGTTGCTGCTTAGGTCTCTTTTATATCTTTCTCCTCTCACCCTAAACCTATGCCCTCTAGTTCTGGATTCCCCAAACCCAGAGAAAAGACCTTGTCTATTTATCCTATCCATGCCCCACATGATTTTATAAACCTCTATAAGGTCACCCCTCAGCCTCCGATGCTCCAGGGAAAACAGCCCCAGCCTGTTCAGCCTCTCCCTATAGCTCAAATCCTCCAACCCTTACAACATCCTTGTAAACCTTCTCTGAATCCTTTCACATTTCACAACATCCTTCCAATAGGAAGGAGACTAGAATTGCATGCAATATTCTTAACCAATGTCCTGTACAGCTGCAACATGACCTCCCAATTCCTGTACTTAATACTCCGACCAATAAAGAAAAGCATAGCAAATGCCTTCTTCACTATACTATCTAACAGTGACTCTACTTTCAGGGAGCTATGAAAGGTCCAAGGTCTCTTTGTTCAGCAACACTCCCTAGGACCTTACCATTACATATATAAGTCCTGTTAAGATTTGCTTTCCCAAAATGCAACACCTCGCATTTATCTGAATTAAACTCCATTTGCCTCTTCTCAGCCCATTGGCCAATCTGATCAAGATCCCGTTGTAATCTGAGGTAACCTTCTTCGCTGTCCACTACACCTCCAATGTTGATGTCATCTGCAAACTTACTAACTATACCTCCCATGTTCACATCCAAATCATTTATATAAATGATGAAAAGTACTGGACCCAGCACTGATCCTGGTGGTACTCCATTGGTCACAGTCCTCCAGTCTGAAAAGCAACGCTCCACCATCACTCTCTATCTTCTACCTTCGAGCCAGTTCTGTATCCAAATGGCTAGTTCTCCCTGTATTCCATGAGATCTAACCTTGCTAACCAGTCTCCCATGAGGAACTTTGTCGAACGTCTTACTGAAGTCCATATAGATCACATCTACTTCTCTTCCCGCATCAATCATCTTTGTTACTTCCTCAAAAAACTCAATCAAGTCTGTGAGACATGATTTCCCATGTACAAAGCCATGTTGACTATCCCGAATCAGTCCTTGCCTTTCCAAATACATGTACATCCTGTCCCTCAGGATTCCCTCCAACAACTTGCCCACCACCGAGGTCAGGCTCACCGGTCTATAGTTCCCTGGCTTGTCTTTACCACCCTTCTTAAACAGTGGCACCACGTT
>NC_057712.1:4139427-4170605 GCF_004010195.1 Chiloscyllium plagiosum | reverse complement strand
CTCATGTCCCCTTTTTGCCCTCCTGATTTCCCTCTTAAGTATACTCCTACTGCCTTTATACTCTTCTAAGGATTCACTCAATCTATCCTGTCTATTCCTGACATATGCTTCCTTCTTTTTCTTAACCAAACCCTAAATTTCTTTAGTCATCCAGCATTCCCTACACCTACCAGCCTTTCCTTTCACCCTAGCAAGAACATACTGTCTCTGGACTCTCATTATCTCATTTCTGAAGGCTTCCCATTTTTCAGCCATTCCTTCACCTGCGAACATCTGCCCCCAGTCAGCTTTTGGAAGTCATACAGTCATAGAGTCATAGAGATATACAACATGGAAACAGACCCTTCAGTCCAACTCGTTCATGCCAACCAGATATTCCAATCCAAATCTAGACCTATGTCCCTCCAAAGCCTTCCTATTTGTATACCCATCCAGATGCCTTTTAAATATTGCAAACGTACCAGCCTCCACCACTTCCTCTGGCAGCTCATTCCATACACGCACCACCCTCTGCATGAAAAGGTTGGCCCTCAGTCTCTTTTATATCTTCCCCTCTTGTCAAAGTAGCCTTCCTCCAATTTCGAACTTCAGCTTTTAGATCTAGTCTATCCTTTACAATCATTATTTTAAATCTAATAGAACTGTGATCGCTGGCCCCAAAGTGCTCCCTCACTGACACCTCAAACACCTGCCCTGACTTATTTCCCAAGAGTAGGTTAGGTTTTGCACCTTCTCTAGTAGGTACATCCACATACCGACTCAGAAAACTTTTTTATGCACTCTTAACAAATTCCTCTCAACACTAAACCCTCTAAACCCTCAACACTATGGCAGTCCCAGTCGATGTTTGGAAAGTTAAAATCCAGTACCATAACCACCCTATTATTCTGACAGATAACTAAAATCTCTTTTTCAACTATTGACTATTTGGGGGTCTATAATACAATTCCAAAAAGGTGATTATTCCTTTCTTATTTCTCAGTTCCACCCAAATAACTTCCCTGGATATATTCCCAGGAATGCTCTTTCTATGTACATCTGTAATGCTATCCGTTATCAAAACCGCCACACCCCTCCCCTCTTACCTCCCTTTCTGTCCTTCTTGTAGCATTTGTATCCTGGAACATTAAGCTGCCAGTCCTTCCCATCCCTGAGCCATGTTTCTGTAATTGCTATGATATCCCAGTCCCATGTTCCTAACCATGCCCTGAGTTCATCTGCCTTCCCTGTTAGGCCTCTTCCGAGATGCTCTGGACATAAGAAAGGAGCACCGTGCATTGCACACCGCCCAGATGGAGCCAGAGTTGGAAGAATCTGAGCTGGTGCTAAAACACCCTAGGAGGAGCTACACAAAAAATGAACCAGCCCTTGTCCTTGGACTCAGATGGGGAGGGATATAATGATTATAGCAAAGTCAGCCAGGTGGACCTCACAGAATATGAGTTCCCTGTTTGGGGCTATTCACCTGGTCCAATCAGGAAGCCTGGACTGACAGTTATAAACAGGAGTGTCAGTTCACTCTGAGAGCTGGCTGTGATGGAGCTAGATCAGTGTCAATGATTTTCCACTTGTAAATAATGGGTGACTTAGTGATGGGATACCGGCCTCTGTGGTGTTATTTCAATGGGATCCTGTTTCTCACCATTCTCCAGGAGAATCTCAAACTTTAGCAAGAGATTGATGTGCCACAGTCTTCATGAGCCAGAAATATTTATAATGTGGCTCTGTATTTCAATATTTTGACCTAAAAAGCAATAGATTTCTTCCCCCTTCCTTAGCAGGTAATCGGTGAAACTACATCGACATGGCTCCAGAGAGTAGGAGAACTGATATGTCCTCAGACAATCTTAATCAAGACTAAATTACACAAGATATTGTCAGAGGGCATTTTTATCCCAAATCATTTATTCACGATAAATTGTGTTTGATTGGAGCCATTCTACTTGAATCACTCATCACTTCATGTTAATACAAAAAGAATAATAAGATCAACAAATGTGTAGCAAGATTTCAATGTCAACTCTTCTAATGAGCAGTTTGCAGCAGGACTTGAATTTGTGTCACTTTGTTTGTATAAATTCCCATACTCCCCTTGCAGAATGAGGTCACTGCTTGGTTCAGTGCTTGCCTTTGATTTGACACATACAACCGAGTGCAATAGGGGCAGGGGGATCTCTGGATAGAACCAAACGTATTCAAACAGCTTGCTTCTATAAATGCAACAACTTTTGAGGACTTTGTTTCACATGATTAAATGTAACTATTTTTATTAGCGGGACTTTGTAAAGTCTTTTTTATAATATATTTTTATTGAGAAAAATATTTTTTTTTAATATTACAACAAGTACAAAACAATGCAATTCAAAACAGTACAAAATTAAACTCAAATAATAAAGAAATCCCCAAACCACCCTCCTGTACAAATGTATAAACATATATAGAAAATTATAAAATAAAAAAAACCAAACTAGCTATTTAACTAAATAAATAAATAACCAACAACAAACAAATAAATAGTAATAACTCAGCCCAGCCAAACAAGACACTCATACATTCACAGTTCCTCCTCCCTGGATATTGGACTCGTGAAACACAATCATTACGGCTATATAAAAGCCCTTGTTAGTGTGGCGGATAAATCTGTGTTCAGATATTCCAAAAAGGGCTGCCATGTCTAGTAAAATTTCTCAGTTTTGTGGTGTACCATATTTGTGAGAAAATCCAGGGGAATATGCTCCATAACAATCTTCCGCCAAGCCGATAAGCCTGTGGGGGGGGGGCGTTGGGTATCCAACCTCGCAAGATATTCTTTCTTGCACAGAACATTAGAATAATGAGAAGGTTTTTCTTATGCGCGTCTGCAGGAAATACAGTGGGCAGGCCCAAAAGGAGAGAGATAGGGTCCTTCTCCACCTTTACAACCAAAATTCTCTCCATTGCAACTGCCACAGCGCTCCAATATGTTCGAAGCCTATTGCAAGACCAAAGACAATGGGTGAGAGTGCCCGTACAGACCTTGCACTTGGGACATGCTGAAGATACCCCAGGTTTAAATTTTGACAAACGGTCTGGAGCCAAGTGGACCCTGTGGAGAATCTTCAACTGTAAAGCATGGGTCCTATTGCAAATTGATATTTTCCTTGCATCCTCCCAAATATCCTCCCATGCCTCTGAGGAAACTTCAACACCCAGCTCTCTCTCCTACACCCTGCAGAGTCGATCAAACTCTGTGAGGTGGCACCCCCCACCCCCAACTGATGATATAAAGTACTGACAGAGAGTGTACTCTTAGCCCTTAGCACCCTCCTCTCTATGTCAGATTTGCAGGGATCAGTCAAAAGTGTGTGGTCTTTTTTTGAATAAAATCCCTAACTTGAAAAAAACGAAAGAGGTCCCCTATTTGGTAACTCTTACTTCCATACTAACTGATGGAAGGACATCATTACGTCTCCATGCAAGATACACCCCTAGCTGTCCAACATTTAAATCCTGAATCTATCAAACTTGGTTGAAAACCCAGCATACCCATGAAAGGTGTAAACAAAGATGTTTTGCCAATATTGCCTTCCCTCTGCCGAATTGCCCTCCATGCTTTAACAGTATTGATGACTATTGGGTTATGGCAATATTCCTTAATTGTCCTCACCTTGTCCAAAAACAGCAAACTGGTAAGGGGGCACCTTGCCTGGGAGGCTTCGATATCCAGCCATACTGAAAGAGGGTCCCCACAAACCCAATCACTCACGTAGGTCACAAGCGAGCTTAATTGGTAATTTTTAATGTCTGGAAGGTCCACTCCCCCTAATCTGTGAGGCAACTGCAGTTTAGCTAATTTAATGAGGGGCCGCTTACGGTGCCAAATAAAGGAGATGAACCAGCCGTTCAGTCTCCTGAATGTTTGTTTATTGAAAATCAGGGTGAGCATCCGTATAGGGTATAGCAAACGAGGGAGAATATTCATCTTAATAAGCGATTTCCGACCCAACCACCAGACTGGAAGTGCCTCCCATCTTTGAAGATCTTGTTTAATTTTTCCAAATAATTGAATAAAATCAGCTTTAAACAGCCAATCCAGAACTGGAATGATGAATATGCCCAAATACGCAAAACCCCCCTGTGACCACCTAAATGGGAATCTATTGTGCCCTCAAGAGCCAACTCCCTCGTAAGACCATCCATAGGTATAGCCTGTGATTTAGCAAAATTCCTCTTGTACTCCGGAAAAGCGCCAAACGCGTGAATGCATTGTATCAGGCAAGGCACTGAGACTGCTGGTTTCGCCAAAAACATTAGGACATTGTCTGCATACAACGAAATCTTATGTAATTTTGACCCCACTTCTGGAGCTGATATATTGAGATCCCCACGAATGGCCTCTGCCAACGGTTCAATCACCAACGTAAAAAGTAATACTGAAAGGGGACAGCCCTGCCGGCTGCCCCTAGAAATATTAAAACTGCTTGATCGTACCCCGTTGGTAATGACCGCAGCGAGAGGTACACTGTAGAGAACCTTTACCCATCTTATGAAAACTTCGCCCAGACCAAACCGGTGTAGAGTATAGAAAAGGTATGGCCACTCAACTCGGTCAAATGCCTTCTCTGCATCTGGAAAAATCACCAATCCTTGTATTTACTGCTGCTGACATGCTTGAATTACATTAAGCAGCTTCCTAACATTATTGGAGGATCTACCACCCTTTATAAAGCCCGTCAGATCCACTTTAAGAATAGAAGTAGCACAATCTCCAGCCTTAACACAAGAGCCTTAGAGAGGATTTTAAAGTCCACATTTCAGAGTGAGATTGGCCTGAATGAAGCACAGTCTTCCAGATCCTTCCCTTTTTTAAGGATAAGTGAAATATTAGCCTCTCTCAGAGATGGTGGGAGACAATCATGACTGTATGAGTCATTAAACATATTCAGCATTGGGCCTGACAGTATACTTATAAATTCCTTATAGAATTCATTGGGACCAGGCGCCTTTCCACTCTGAAGCTGCCTCACAGCTTCCTGCACTTCTTGCTCTGATAATGGGGCACTGAGAAAGGACTGTTGTTCGGGAGTCACACCCAGGAGCTTCAGATCTCTAAAAAAGGATTCCATTCTGGCCTGCCCCTCCTCACAACCCTCAGATTGGTATAACTTAGAGTAAAATCGCTGGAACGCCACATTAATCTTTTTAGAGTCACATATTAGGGTCCCAGACCCCTTCCTAATCACCGTAATGGCTTGTGGGGCACTCCTCTTTCTGTCAAGATACACTAAGTATTTGTCTGGCTTGTTACCATGCTTGTATAACCTTTGCTTTACAAAATCCAGCTCCTTCTTTGCCATCTGCGTGAGCACAGAATTTAGTGCAGACTGCAGTGCTGTAATCCTCTGTGGTTTGACCAACGAGGGTCTGTCAAAGTAGGCCTTCTCGGCTGCCTTCAGCCGTGCTTCAAGGAGACATTGCTGCTCACCCTTCTGCCGCTTCCTACTGATGGAATATGAAATAACTAACCCCCTGGCATAGGCTTTGGCAGTTTCCCAGAGAACAGATGAGCTATCAACTGAGCCTATATTGGTGTCTAGGTAGGCCCGAAATTCCCTAGAGAAATACTCCACAAACTTATTGTCTATGAGGATAAAGGGATCCATTTGCCAGTACCTTGAATCCACTGTAACGTCCTTAGTCATAACCATAAGTTGCACTGGAGCATGATCAGAGATGGCAATATTACCAATCGTACAAGATGCCACCAGATCCAGGGGTACCGCAGGGGTCAGAAAAAAATCAATCCTCATGTGACATCTGTGCGGATTGGAGAAAAACGTGAAATCCCTACCTGTAGGGTGGAGACACCTCCAGATGTCCACCAATCCTAACTCCCCACACAGACCCACTAACTGTTTAGTTTGTACAGAGGGTATTGAGGGGCCTTTAGGCAACCTGTCTACTGTGGGATCCATGAGACAGTTAAAATCTCCCCCTATAATGATGTGCCGGGACTCAAGACTGACCAGTTTAGAAAAAGCATCAACCAAACATTTAAGGGGATGATTGGGGAACAATAAACATTTAAAACACTGTATCCTTCCCCATTTATCAAGGCTTTAAGAATTACAAAACTCCCGGATGTGTCTTTAACACATTCCAACAATTTAAATGGGAGATTGTTCCTAACCAATATAGCCACTCCCCTGCTTCTGGTATTAAATGATGAAAAATAAACTCAGTCAAAGCCATTCTGCTGTAATTTCAGATGCTCCTTGTCATCCAAGTGTGTCTCCTGTAACAAAGCAATATCCACCTTCTCCACCAAATATAAAAACTTCATAAACTAAAACCACTACATTTAACAAACATACAAAATTATTAAAAATAAAAAACAACAAAAACCAGAAAACAAACCAACAAATAAAGCGCCAATAGCGCTGAGTAGGGGAACTCACCCCCTGCCCGGAGGGGGCAACTACCCGTCCTGAACTGCCCATAAATAGGCATCTAACCATCTCAACCGCCTTCACTTCTCCCAGCTAGAGCCGCATCGCAAGCACAAGCTAAAAAGAATAAACACCCCATAGAATATCAATATGAATAAAAAAACATACTTTTATATATTAAAAAGGGGGGAAATAAATACCCCACCCATCCCTTGGTATATCCTAACTTAGAAATTGAAAACGTACATCTTAACCACTGCTGAGCATAATTTAACCAAATTATTATCAATAGAGGAAAAAAAAATAAAGCTCCAACTGGACTTCCTCCATTTCTTTTCCAAAGTGATAAACACATACCCAAACAACACTATTTATACTGAAACTGTTCAAATTAGGTTAGTTTGTTCACAAAGTCTCTTGCCTTCTCCAATGTGTCAAAGAGATGCATGGATCCATCTAAGGTGATCCGAAGCACTGCCGGATATCTCTGAGTACTGAATCCCAAGCTCCCTCCGTCTTCTCTTGACACCATCATAAGATTTTCGTTTCTGGATCACTGTCGCTGAAAAGTCCTGAAAAGGCATGATCTTAGACCCCTCATAAATTAGGGCTTTTGGATCCTTCCCCTGGAGTCTGGAAGCCTCCATGACTCTCTCCTTATCCCGGTAATGATGGAACCGCACCATGAAAGGACGAGGGCGTTGACCCAGACCCGACCTCCGTGCTGCGACCCGGTGAGCCCTCTCTAACTTCAATCCTCTCATTCCAGCCTCCGGGTCAAGGAATTTCGGCAGCCAAACCTCAATAAATTCTGCAGGCCGCTCACCTTCCTTACCCTCAGGCAGACCGATCATCCGAATGTTTTTTCTCCTGCCCCTGTTTTCAAGATCATCCACTTCGTCACACAAATTACGGACCTGCGTCTTCAGGGCTTGGATCTCATCCTTGAATGAACTGACATCAACTTCCACCACTATGACCCTGTGCTCCACCTCATCCGTCCTCTTCTCCAGGTCCCCCAGCTGCTGCTCATGCTTCTGCAGCATGAGAGAGACGGGAGCCAGCTTCTCTTCAATCTGTTTCCCCAACATCTCGCGAGATTTCGAGAGCTGGTTCACCAGGTCCTGGAGAGTAATCGGCTCCGAGGCTGCTGCAGGCTGAGCTGCAGACCCGGCCTCGGATGCTCCTCCTCCTTTTCTCGGCATCTCTGGACAGCTGAAAATAAAGATAAGTCAATTTTTAGACTTTTATGGGACTTCACGATCTTTCCAGAGTCCCAAGAAATCCCGATGATCTGGGTTGAGTGGGTTAAAGGACCGTCCCACTCTTGCAGCGATGCAATCTTCTCAGATCGCCACCATCTTCGATCCTCCTGCATAAAGTTTGATATTAACCCATTTTGTGTTGTTTATCATTTTCCATAACTGGTTGAATTTGCTTTGTGGCTTGTGCACTTACTGCTTTTTCTACATCAAGTTGAAATATTGAAAATACCAATATCCATTTCGGTATTGTTACCGAGGTAACTTTCTTTACCAGACTCACTGCTGGTTGTCAATTATTATGGCTTTGATGGAGCCTTATACACTGATGCACACCAATTCAATTCTCTGGCATCGGAAGTGGATGTTTTAAGGATGACCAATAACATCTTTATATTTGAAATTAACTGCAGTGCTAGCAGTAGAAGATTCCAATGTAGTTGTTGATTTTGCTTTTATCAGAGATGCTGCAGAACATCAGAAATAATAGTTATCTACTTTGGCTTCAGCAGAATAGAATAGAGTAGAACAGAATAGTAGTTTATTATCTTGTGTAGTTTTACAAAAAAAAGTGAAAAGTTTCATAAGTTGCCATACCACAGTTGCTGTCTTAATGACAGAAGTCATAAATAAGAATCAAACAAGTAAAAACTAAGACATAGTTCAGCTCCGATCAATTTCAGTTCGGGGAATGGTGATTAAGGTGATGAACACCGGAATACCTGGAAGCAGCTAATGAAGCAGACTTCCACACCAGGATGAGACCTGGAGATCGACATGCCAAGCCAAGACTGCTCCTCCAGGGCAGGGCACCACAAACGGGAGATCACCACTCCAGGCTGGAATACAAGACCTCCACATCAGGATATTATTACACCTCACTGGGTAAAGCATTGGAAACAAAACCCCACTTTTCCCAGACTCATCATGAAAGTTAAAGATTTTAAAAGTATACAGAATTTCCCAATGTAACTTCTTTAGTGCCGGGATGACAGAAACCAGATAAGTTATAAATCTATTTTGTACAAGTACATAAAGTGAAATAGAAACATTGCGTCTCTAGGGTGCAGATAATGTAAACAATGTGTAAACTTTCAAATTGACCATCAAACCAAATGTGTTACCAGCTGCGACATAAATTGAATCATCAAATTTATTTATTATGTGAACAGATTTTTGCAACAATGGAGTCATAGTCACTTATTACAATTTTCATGAAATTCAAATTCCTTTAATTACCATAGTGGGGTTCAAACCCATATCCTAGAATATTGAGGGGGTCTCTGGATTTCCAGTTCAATAATAATGCCACTAGGGCATCGACTCACTCACTAGCTGCTTTTCAATGTCCAGAAGTGCTTTCACACACAACTGACTGGTATTTTTCTCCCCATTACCAAATCACCTGTGGGCTCACTTTAATTTATTAGCCACCACTGTTAAATCACCTGTGTTTCCATTTGTTTAATTAATGTGCCAAGCCCATTAATGGCCCATCACATCTATTGTGAAATGTTTAATTTAGCTGAGCTTTTGTCCCTCTAGATTTTCAAGTAGTTTTCAGAAAAGCCTCAGAAATATTGACACAGAGCCCTGTTGTGTTTATTTGTGAATAATGCCATGACCTGTTAATCTGTTATTTGTTCCATGACATAGATGCCAAAAGTGTAAAGCAATAGGAACCTCTGACTCGAGGATGGATGGTAATGTCATTTACGTTTGTGATATTATGTTGACTCACACTGAAATTATAACCCAGTAACAGTGCACTTGGCCAAATTAGTCCATGTTGTCCATATTGTTGATCCTCCACAAACACAAAGCTTAATCCTATTGACCTGTACTGTTTTAATACCTCTTCATTCCTCTGTCCTTCAATCACTTTTCCAAACTAATATATTCTTAAATGTTAATTTGTTCTCTGCTTCCATAATAAACTGTAATAGTGCATTAGCGCTGAAAATGTGTTGCTGGAAAAGCGCAGCAGGTCAGGCAGCATCCAAAGAGCAGGAGAATCGATAAGTGGGGGGGCGGGGGGGGGGGGAAATAAGGAAACTGGAGAAATCTGAGTTCATCCCTTGTGGTTGGAGGGTTCCTAGGCGGAAGATGAGGCGCTCTTCCTCCAGCCGTCATGTTGCTATGGTCCGGCAATGGAGGAGTCCAAAGACCTGCATGTCCTTGGTGGAGTGGGAGGGGGAGTTGAAGTGTTGAGCCAAGGGGTGATTGGGTTGGTTGGAAGGGAGTCCCAGAGGTGTTCCCTGTAATCGTGCATTCACAATTTCAAATTCCACAATGCAAACAAAATGTTCCTCATTTTTCATCCTGAATTACTTTGAATTGATTACATACACTGAACTTTATTTTTGGTCATTGTAAAATGTTTGTTTCCACTACATCGAATGCCTTCATAAAATTCTCTCTCAAATTATCCTTTAACCACTTTCACTCTAATGATAAAAGCCCCACTCTAATGATAATGAGCAAGAATTGGCAGATAGAGTTTAATTTAAATAAATATGAGGTGTTGCATTCTGGAAGGGCAAACCAGGGCAGGACTCATACAATTAATGGGTAGGGACTTGGAGAGCATTGTTGAGCAGAAGGAGCAGGTTCACAATTCCTTGAAAGTGACATAACAAGTAGTCAGGATGGTGAAAAAGGTGTGTTTGCCGTCTTTGCTCAGAACATAGAATAACAGAGTCGGGAGATCGTGTTGCAGCTGTACAAGACATCAGTGAGGCCACTTTTAGAATACTGCATGCAACTCTGGTCTCCCTGCTTTAGGAAGGATGTTGTTAAACTCGAAAGCATACAGATAAAGTTTGCAAGGATGTTGCCGGGACTGGAGGGTTTGAGTTATAAGGAGTGGCTGGATAGGTTGTGACTTTTTCCCTGGAGCATCGGAGGCTGAAGGTGACCATACAGAGGCTTATAAAATCATGAGGGGCCGAGGTAAGGTGAATAGCCAGCGTCTTTTTTCCCAGGCGAGGGGAGTCCAAATCTAGATGGCATAGGTTTAAGATGAGAGGGGAAAAAATTTAAAAGGGACTCAAGAGCATCTTTTTCACACACAGGGTCGTTTGATTGTGGAATGAACTGCCAGAGGAAGTAGTCGATGCAGGTACAGTTACAATGTTTAAAAACCATTTCGATAATTTCATGAATATGAAATGTTTGGAGGGATGTGGCCCAAATCCAGGCAGGTGGGACTAGTTTAGTTTGGGAACGTGGTTGGCAGGGACGGGTTGGACCGAAGGGTCTGTTTCCATGCTGTATGACTCTATGATTCTGACTCAATAAAAAGTCTGAGAAATATTCTTAACATTATGAAGAAAACCAGTGAAGCATAAGTTTTGAGTTTAGAACCAGGGTGCAGAAGTAATTGTCCATTAGTTAGGCACTGGATATAATCACCGTTAAATGCATTTTAGAATCCTGAAATGCTGGAAACATACAGCATGCAGATCAGCTGTTGAAAAGAGTGGAGAGGTTACTTTGTCCCAGTGTATTTCCAACTTTTTCAGATTTCTTACAACATGTTTCTTTTTAAGGTATGTTTTACAAATGTATTTAAAAGATGCAACAATTTCTCCAGAACATTTATATAGTCCAGGGAATGGATGATATGAGAAAAAGTTTGTAATATACCTTAATATAAATAATGAATAGAAAAGCAATACAAAATGTCAGCTGTGTTTTTTTGTGTGTAGATTTTACTTAAACTTGCATTAATCTTCTAATCATTAAGTGGGAATAAAAGAGATCAGCAGCAAACCTCATCTCATGTTGATCCACAGAGGTTTACATTGAATATTTGAAAGGAAAATAGCACGTTTGAAATGCAGTGTCTTGCAATGAGAAATATAATAATGATGATGTAAATGATAATATTATTCTGCAATCAGCAGAGCAAAGAAATGTTATGATCCAGACTCAGAGGAGCAGAAGACAAACTGTATGAGAGAGCTGTGTTCAGTATAATGTATGTCTCAGTGTACTGTAAAGAGTTTACAGTAATATCAAGAATGTGAGATGATTATTCTAAAGAGTTAATCTAAAGCTAGAGATAAAAGGGACTCAGTAGTAGCAGTTGAGCAAGACAGTGTGGTGCAGACACCTAATGTCCAAGAGAACTAAGTATCTATGGAATCCATGAAGGGATGAGTATGTGCCCTTGAGTCTGCGGAAAACACGCAGTTAGTAGACTTAATGTGTAGCAGTCCAAGTTCTGTCAAAGCGCACATCACTTGACAATTTCAAAGAAAAACAAACCATAAAATAAAGGAGCAGAATTAGGCCATTTGTCCCATTGAGTCTGTTCTACCATTCTATCAGGGCTGATATGTTTCTCAACCCCATTCTCCTGCCTTCTCCCTGTAACCTTTGATCCCCTTACTAATCAAAAACCTATCTATCTCTGTCTTAAATACACCCAATGACTTGGCCCCACAACCCTCTACAGCAAAGTGTTCCACAGATTCCCCACCCTCTGGCTGAAGAAATTCCTCCTTGTCTCCGTTCTAAAGAGTCTTCCCTTCACTCTGAGGCTGCAACCTCAGATCCAAGTCTCTCCCACTAGCGGAAACATCATCTCCTTGTCCTACCTATCCAGGCCTCTTGGCGTTCTGTCATTTTCAATCAGATCAGCCCCCTCATCCTTCTAAACACTATTGAGTACAAACCCAGAATCCTCAACTGCTCCACTTCATCCTTGGGATCATTCCCGTAAACCTCTTCTGGACTCTCTCCAAGGCCAACACATTGTTACTTAGATACAGTGCCCAAACCTGCTCATGATATTCCAAATGCAGTCTAACCAGAGCCTTATACAGCCTCAGCAGTACATCCCACCTCTTGTACTCCAAATCAAATTAAGTAAAAATATTGCATTTGCCTTGCATAGTAATTGCAACCAGGTGGATCTTGTTGACTATGGGATCCTTGATTGGGGTTGTTTAACCTGAGCCAATCAGGGAGCCCTGGCTGACCAACATTAACAGGAGAATTTAAATCTCCTCCGTTGAGGGAGTGACTCTGAGCTGGCTGGTCACAGGCAGTGTACTGTGCACAAGTAAATAAAGGGGGACAGGGTGATGGGATACTGGCCTTTGTGCAGTTATTTCACCTTCTGAACTCCCAACAGAATCTACAAGTTAACCTAAGAGAATCCTGAAGAAGGATTCCTAAGTCCCTTTATAATTTCGATTTCCAAAACCTTTCCCTATTTCCTGCGCCTCTATTTTTCCAACAAAAATGCATAACTTCACACTTGCCCACAATCTTATTCATCTGCCACTAATTTGCCCACTCTCCTAGCCTGTCCAACACCCCGCTCCCTCAACACTATCTGTCCCTCCAACTATCTTTGTGTCATCTGCCAGTGGAGTAATAAAATCCTCAGTTCCTTCGTCCAGATCGTGAATGTGTAGCATGATTGGTGTGGCCCTGACATGGACCCCTGCAGAACTCCACTAGTCACCTGCGGCCAGCCTGAAAAAAGACCCTGTTATCCTCACTTTCCCTTCTGCCAGTCAGCCAATCCTCTATCCCTGCCAGTACCTTGCCCCTAGCACCATGAGCTCTTATTTTATTTAGCCTTCTGTGTAGCCTTCTGGAAACCCAGATAAACCATGTCCACTGCCTCTCCTTTGACTAACTTGCTCATTACATCCTCAAAGAATTCTAACAGATTTTTCAGGCCTGACCTCCCTTCTTGAAGCCGTGCTGACTCAGCCCTATTTTACCATGCACATCCAAGTACTCCACAATCTCATCCTTAATAATGGACTCTCAAATCTTACCAACCACCAAGGTCAGGCTAACCAACCCATAATTTCCTGCCTTCTTCCTCCTTTCTATTTTAAAGAGAGATGTTACATTAGTCATTCTCCTGTCCTCTGGCACCCTCCCTGACTCCAGTGATTCCTGAAGGATCACCATCCATGCCTCCACAATCTCCATCGCTATCTCCTCCTGAACTCTGGAGTAGAGCCCATCTGGTCCAGATGATTTATCCATTTTCAGATCTTTCAGCATCCCCAACTCCTTCTTCTTAGTGATGGCCATTACACTCACCTCTGCCAAATGACTGTCTTGAAATTCTTGAAGATGGGTAATATTTTAATTGTAGATGCTCCATCAGAAACTGTTGCCAGTAGCAGGTATTTCTACCTCATTCTTCCTTGATCCTTTTACCTCTTTGTTATTTACAATTTCAGTTTTCATCTATTTCTATTCTGAATTTTCAATCGATTTCAGAAGAGTGTTTTTGGAAGTTGATTAACAATGGAGTGAACAATATGCCTAAACTCAGAAACAAACTCAATTGAGAAGGACTTAGAAACAATAGCAATTCAAAGCAAAAGTTTTGGTAAATTTACATTTCATTGCATTTGGCAGATTTTCCTGGGATATTGCCTTGGCACAGAGAATATGGAGAAACTAGAAAACAGAACAGTACAGCACAGTACAGGCCCTTCAGCTCTTGATGGTGTGCTGGCCTTTTATCCCATTCTAAGATCAGACTAACCTACCTACTAACCTATTTTATAAACGGTGAGAAAATTAATAAAGCCAAAGTACAAAGGGATCTGGGAGAGCTAATATAGGATCCTCTAAAGTTTGATTTGCAGATTGAGTCCATGGTTAAGAAAGCAAATATAATGTTGTCACTTATTTCAAGAGGGTTGGAATGTAAAAGCAGTGATGTGCTACTGGGACTTTATAAAGCTCTGGTTAGGCCCCATTTAGAATACTGTGTCCAGATTTTGGCCTCACACCTCAGGAAGGACATACTGGCACTGGAGCGTGTCCAGTGGAGATTCACACAGATGATCCCTGGAATGGTAGGTCTAACATACGATGAACAGTTGAGGATCCTGAGATTGTATTTGTTAGAGTTCAGAAGTTTGAGGGGAGATCTAATAGAAACTTGCAAGATAATGCATGACTTAGAAAGGGTGGACGCTGGGAAGTTCTTCCTATCAGGCGGGGATACTAGGACCCGTGGGCGCAGCCTTAAAATTAGAGGGGGTCAATCTAAAATGAAAATGAGGAGACATTTCTTCAGCCAGAGAGTGGTGGGCCTGTGGAATTCACTGCCATGGAGCACAGTGGAGGCCAGGACGTTAAATGTCTTCAGGACAGAGATTGGTAAATTCTTAATCTTGCAAGGAATTAAGGGATATGGGAAGAGTGCGGGTAAGTGGCGTTGAAATGCCCATCAGCCATGATTGAATGGCGGAGTGGACTCTATGGGCTGAATAGCCTTACTTCCACTCTTATTTCTTATGGTCTTATGATCTTTCATTGTACTATCTTCCATGTGCTTGTCCAGCAGTCATTTAAATGTCCCTAATGTCTCTGACTCTACTACCACCGCTGGCAGTGCATTCCACACACCCACCACTCTCTGTGTAAAGAACCAACCTCTGACATATCCCCTAAACCTTCCTCCAATCACCTTAATGGGAAAAAGTCTCTGGCTATCCACTCTCTCTGTGCCTCTCATCATCTCGTACACCTCTATCAAGCCACCTCTCATCCTTCTTCACTCCAATGAGAAAAGCCCTAGCTCCCTCAACCTTTCTCCATAAGACGTGCCCTCCAGTCCAGGCGACATCCTGGTGAATCGACTCTGCACTCTCCCAAAAGTTTCCACACCCTTCCTATAATGAGGCAACCAGAACTGAATGCAATTATTCCAAGTAACATTTGGTGGGTCAGAGCATTTTGTTGATCCCTCTCCCATTATTTAAATGTTGTGGAGATGCGAGTGTTGGACTGGGGTGGACAAAGTTAAAAATCACCCAATGCCAGGTTATAATCAAACAGGCTTATTTGGAAGCTAGTACTTCCAAATAAACCTGTTGGACTATAATCTGGTATTGCATTATTTAAATGGAGAAGATTATATGGATTTGTATGTAAGTTAGCTCGCTGAGTTGGAAGGTTTGTTTTCAGATGTTTCATCACCATACTATGTCACACCACCATTGAGAGTCTTCAGTGAGGTGCTGGTGGTATGTCCCACCTCTCTATTTGTAGGTCTTGGTTTCTTAAGGTGGGTGATGCCATTACCAGTTCGTTTTTTCGAAGGAAGGTAGATAGGATCTAAATCGATGTGTTTATTGATGGAATTAAAAATCACACAACACCAGGTTATAGTCCAACAGGTTTAATTGGAAGCAGACTAGCTTTCATAGCGTCGTTCCTTCATCAGGTGGTAGTGAAGGGTTCAATCCTAACACACAGAATTTATAGCAAAAACTTACAGTGTGATGCAACTAGAATTATACATTGAAAACTTGATTGTCTGTTAAGCCTTTCATCTGTTAGAATACATTGATAGTTTCACTTCTTTCATGTGTAAATCACAAAACCTTTTTTTAAAGTTGCATTCTCAGGTTAGCTGTTAACAATGGTGATAGCAAGACAATATGTTGAAGGTGTTAGCCCCCTGTGTTCTCTGTCTATGACCTGATGTTTAGATTGATTCCAATCTAAAAAGTAAGATAACAGAGTTTTACATAAATTCATGCAGTTTTTGAGCTCAGAGTTCGACATGAATCTAGTGGTTTTTGAGCAAAGTGCAATCTGTGTGTGTGTGTATAGGTGGTGGTCATCTGTAGTGTGACATGAGCCCAAGGTCCCGGTTGAGGCCCTCCCTATGGGTACCGAACTTAGCTAGCAGCCTCTGCTCGGCCACTTTTCACTGCTGCCTGTCCCGAAGGCCACCTTGGAGGATGGTCACCCGAAGGTCCGAGGCTGAATGTCCTGGACCACTGAAGTGTTCCCCAACTGGGAGGGAACCCTCCTGTCTGTTGATTGTTGTGGGGTGCCCATTCATCTGTTGTCATAACCTGATGGAGTTCTGGTTAGAATGCCATGCCTCTAAGAATTCTCGTGTGTGTCTTTGTTTCACCTGTCCTCAGATGTGTGTGTTGTCCTGGTCAAAGTGCTGTCCTTGTTTGTATGTATATTATATGGGTTTCTTCACAGGCATGTCCTCTGACTTATTCACTGCATTCCAAAGTACCCGAGTAAAGACCCAGGAAAATGTATCCAACAGTTTTAATTTTCTCCAATTAAATCAAGAAAATTAGATGGTATCCGGTCCAGTCAAACAACAGAGCCTCTAAGCTTCAAACAGAGTGGTGCATTTTGAGATAATAACAGTTGCATGTCCTAGGCATGTGCTCAACAGGTAGCTTGCAGGTGTCAATATATTTAAGGGAAAGATGCAAATACTTTCAAATCTTGATCACACTCACAGTCAATAAAGGACCACAGTCAAAACCAGAAAGTTGCAAAGTGATAAAGGCATCAGGAAGTATTTTGGATGCGGCAGAAGGCAATACAAACAAAAAAAATAATAATCAAACAAAAAAATCCAAAGTTGCAAGCTACCCAAGTGGGATGGAACCAAACAACTCTGAACTCGACTTGGAAGCAGTTCCTCCCTTTTCAATATTTGTACATCTCTGCATACATATCAAACCCTCCTGTGTCCAATAGAACATGATTAATCAGTTATCTTTGTAGACGTAATCCCACAAATGCATTGTTCAGAAAGAAAACAAATTAGTGAGTTGAAGAGAATGGAGATTTGGCTGACCTTGGAATGTTTCTTCTCCTCCTGTTCCTGGAAGGCAGTGTGATGTGTGTAATTTCAAATGTGGGAACAATTTTACTCATAATGAAGCAAATCTCAGTAGATTTTGCCACTGATTTGTTCATTCTTTAATCATATTTTGTGTCGTATACACTAACATGTTACATGAAGGTTCACAAAAAGGGCAGTTAAGACAGGAGTCATTTTGATGTCAAAAGGACTATGTGATACAAGGAATACAAAAAAGGACAATGTGATACAAGGATTACAAAAAAGCCATGCTAAGCGAAGATATAATGGGCAGAGTATCACATCCAATGTCTGTCACATCTTACCACATGCCATTCACGATGTATTCTGGAATTGACCGATATCCCTGGCGTGGGTGCCATCTTTCTGAAGTTGTTGTGCACTGGACAGTCACTGGCAGTTCAAAGCTGCCCTGTACGGTTCCTGACATTCAGTCTGGACTTAGCACACAGGAAATTGAAGCCCTAATTTTCCAACAGGAATATAGAGTTGAATCCACCAAGAACCTGCTCTGGTTTATGTTGCATTTTCCAATGTTGGTAAGATCTCAACTGGACTATTAATGTGATCAGTCGGACTGTTAATTAAGCTTTTAGCAAATAATAGTAGGAATAAATAAGGGGCTTGCCTTTACTCAAAAGAATCTCACTCCACCGCTTGAGACAAGCAACAGATTAGGTGAGATGATCTTAAATATACAAAAGGTCTCCTTCCCGCTGTTCTTTGTGGCAAGGTATTCTAAAGACTTAAACCCTCTGACAGAAGAAATTCTTCCTCATCTCAGTCTTAAATTGGTGCTCTTTATTCTGAGACTATGCCCTCTGGTCCTGGGATCTCCCATAAAGAGAACTATCTACTAAGCACTTATCCTGTCAAGCCTTTTAAGAATCCTTTGTATTTCACTGAGATCACCTCTCATTCTGCTAAGCTCCAGTGAGTGCAGTTCCAATCTGTTTAGTCTTTGCTCATAAGACAATCGCTCCTTTCCAGGGATCATCCCAGTGAACTTTCTCTGAATTGCCTCCAATGAAGTAATGTCTTCCCTTAAATAATGGGTCCAGAACTGCACACACTACTGCACTACTCTCACCAGCACCTAATCGAGTTGCAGTAAGACTTCCCTACTCTTATGCTCCATCCCCTTTCAAATAAGGGCCAGCATTTCATTAGCCTTACTAATTACTTAAAAATGGAATCCAATAGGACAACTATTGGCCTATAGTTGTCTCAATGAACAGACAACAAAGACATCTAGCTTTATGTTAATAAAATTAAGGTCTTAAGTTAAGATGCAATAACCCCTCTGTGAACATTCATTACTTTGATGCAGACTTCAATAATTTTATTGGACCTCCCACTGATACCTTAAGCCTGAAGTTATAGTGGCAATTCATATGCAAAAACATTTATTGAATGATGTCAAAATGAATTCATAACTTTAGAGTCATTATTTCACCCTGGTAAATCTTCTAAATCATTCCAAGATTCTAATTTCTGGACTCATTCCATGCTCTTCTGATTTTTACTTGAGAATTGTATAAATGATTGAACCAAACAGCATATTGGCAGAGAACTAAAATGCAATACTTCAAACACATTCCATCAAGTAATTGATGACCTTACCCTTTACACTGAACACATATGCACAAAGCTATTGATGCTATAAGCAGTAATGTTTACTCACAAGAATTAAAATTTAAAATTTAAACTTAGGATGATCTGCAAAAGTAGCAAGACTGAAATGAGGAAAAAGCTTTTTCAGTCAGTGAGTAGTTAGGGTATGGAATGTTTGCCTGGAAGTGTGGTTGAGGTAGGTTTGATTGAGGCATTCAAGAGGGCATTGGCTGATTGTTCGGACAAAATATCTGTGCAAGGGTATGCGGATAAACAGGAGATAGGCACTAGATAATGATGCCCATCTGATGAGCTGGTGTAGGCACGATGGGCCGAATGGCCTCCTTTTATACCGTAACAAATTCTAGAATTTGATCACTCTACTACACAGTATTTATTCTGCACCATTGGCTGCAATGATATCTACTATCAGTTCAGATATTAGCCATGTAGAAGAAGACGCTGATTGACATGAAATACCAGAACCATGTTCAGCTGCTTCAACAATGACTTTTCATCCATCATGGATTCAGAGCTGGGAATGTTTGCCAATAATTGCACAATGCTCAATTGGTCTACTCCTCAAATGCTGAAGCAGTCCATTTGTAGAAAGACCTGAAAACACTCAATCTTTGACTGTTAAGTGGCAAGTAACAAATGCTATATAAGTGCCAGTCAATGGCCACCTCCAATAAGCTGGAATCTAACCACCTCCTCTTAACTATTGATGCATTACCCTCTCAGAATCCCTCACTGTCAACATCCTTGGGGTTAACAGTGACAAGAAATTGAACTGATCCAATCAAATAAATACTGTGGCTGTAAGAGAACATCAGAGACTGGGAATTCTGCAACAATTAACTCCTGTAACAGGCCCATGGGAAGAATTCTATTTTCTTGACCGTATATAGTTGCAAGATGAATGTGGGTATGCAGTGATTAAAGTAAGCAGCAGAGAAACTAGCTTCAAATTAGATACTGGAGAAGCCTTATTAATCCATTCAATATGATGCCAAGATTGAAGCCAGGAATCCTCTGACAGTCCCTTCCATAAAACCATGCGACTGAGAAATTATAATAACTGCAGTAAGAGGCCAGATGTGCACTACACTTCATTACATTGGAAAGGAAATCTTAATCATTACAATTCTTCATTAAGCAAACCTGCTTGGAGAGCTTTGATACCCTTCAGTTAGGAGACAACAAATACACTTCAGTCCTGGCATTGCAGGATGATAAGGCACAGCCTTCATTTCTCTTGAAATTGAAGCAAAATGGTGGGGAAAAGGGCCAAAGAATACAGTGAGAAGTCACCAAACCAGAGAGTGGTTTTCTCTTGGATAATGTAGTTACAGAGAAGGAAACTAGCGCACTAATCATTAGATCACTCAGCTCGAAAGGTTTGGACCTTCCAGTACTTTGGGGATACTGAGGAGTAGAATGAGTGAGGTAACCATCTCAATGTCCAGATCACCGTGCAGCAAATTCCCCGCTTTCCTCAAGAGGTGTGGTGAGATTCTCACCGGGGAGCAGTATGTTTCCAAATGATGCTCCTTATTGTTCTATAAACATCTTGTTTACAGTCCGACTCACCACATTAATATTCCAGTTACAATCTTACCTAACTCATGACACCATCGGACAGACATGGAAACCAGATCCCATTCATGGTAGGTTCAACTCGGTAGTTGCTACAACAGACCTTCCGGTTGGACACTGGACACCAGTATCCCGGACACACTCACCAGACACTGGCCACACACACCCCACATCCATAGACATTGGCATCAGACATGTGCTAGACTTTGTGAACCCGATGACAGATCTTCAGTTCAACTACAGGTGCACCTAAAAGTCAGCGTTTCACTTCAGGCTGCGCTGGGAACTCACATTGGTGGACTTTCTCCCAGTTGGCCAAAACGTCTTTAACCAAGGTGGCAACCTTGGTCTGATGACATGATTCTTCTGCTGGTCCTAGAGTAAGAGGAAATCTCACCTCTGCACTACCTCATCCAGCATGACCTCTAGTTCCCTGCCCCACACAGAAGGGTGCCAATCTCCCCCTGACTTCTATTCCAGGACAAATGTCAGGAGGTGGAAAGAGCACTTCTAGACTAACAGTGCTTGTCTGGCTATACAATGGGCTTTGAAACACAGCACATGTGTGAAGGATGCCAGTGAATGTCAGGATATCTGTGAAGTGGTGAGTTTTTCTTGTAATGGTGTGTGGTAAGATGGTGCCAGAATCAGGTGGGAGCAATGCCAGAGGGGCAGAGTGTGCAGTTAATGGGGTAAATTTGGTAAGTTATGGTGAGAAAACACATTAGGTCTCCATGGCAGATGCCTCTCCAAACAAAAAATACAAAACTTAGATTCAGCCAAAAAAATTTAGGATTCAGCCCAAAGTATCCATCCCCAATACGAGAGTGTAATGTGAGCATTTGCACCTTTGTATGGACTTCCATTCCCATTCCCCTTGACAATCATTCTGGAACTTGAAGAATTACAGAAACAAATTGCATGCAATGCAAAGTTTGGCTCAACCTTAGATTCATTTGATTATTGAACTCACAAAATCCCCTCCCAGACAGAAATCTTTCTTACTTGCCTGAAATTTTACACAAACCCACAGCATAACTTGATACAAAGGTGACTGAAACTTGCACAAGCCATCACAATTCAAACACTTCCACAATGTGACTGCAGTTTAAAAACTCCCCGAGCACAAACTGTTTAACTAAAGCACACAATCACACACGCAGCTAGCTGTCACTGGGGCGGATTGTACACCTGAATCTGGAGTGGACCAGTTCCTATCACTCTGCTCCCAAATGCAGTAGCCTTGCTTTGGTAATGTTCTCTTTTCAGGATGATTCATGTCATAAATATCACAATGACATGCTCTGGTTATATTTAAACAAAACACAAACTCAAACAAAAAGAGAATTTGCCAGAGAAACTCAGCAGGTTTGGCAGCAGCTGTGGAGAGAGACACAACATTTCTGAAATTCTGATAGAGGGTCACTAGACCTGAAACATTTAATCTGTTTTCTCTCCACAGATGCTGTCAGACCTGCGGAGTTTTCCAGCACCTTCTGTTTTTGCCCTATTAAATGATCCAGTGTTTAACCTTGGTTTATTCCATATCCTGGTCTAGAGGGGACTGGGTGGACATAACAGAAAACAATCCAATCCCAACCCCACAGTGAGAAATGGCTGACATGAAGATTGAAGGACATGTGATTGCCGTTTCTATACCATTCTTTAGAAGCCTGTCACTTCCAGTCTCTTAATTGTATTCGGCAATGACAGTTGCCTTCATTATTGTTGGGGATAATGTCACTTATAGACTTGTGATACGCCAGAGTTCAAAGTACACTCCTGCAAAGTTACAATTAACCCCTACATATCTGCCTAGTTCATCTCTGTACATTGTGTTGAGGTTTGGCTATTCATGTTTTACAGTTTGGGGTCACATCCATGATATTGTGGCTTTTAGATCTACAGTTTTATAGTTTGGGGGAGGTCATGTCCTACCGTTTACACAACTCATTGCTATTGGCTACAGCTGTTTGTTGATCAGCTTCCTGTTCCCTTCTCTGATACAGAATAGCTTGCCTCCTGTTCACCATAAACTGCAGTGTGGTATCCAAAACTTGTGGAACTTCAGCTCTTCGCTGGTTTGCCATTCCCTAATTGTTCCAGAAATAGATTTAGTTCCTGCATTACTCTCAGAACCTGCTTTATTTTTAACTCATGCATGAAGAAGGCGTTTGGTATGCTTTCCTTTATTGGTCAGAGTATTGAGTACAGGAGTTGGGAGGTCATGTTCAGGCTGTACAGGACATTGGTTAGGCCACTGTTGGAATATTGCGCGCAATTCTGGTCTCCTTCCTATCAGAAAGATGTTGTGAAACTTGAAAGGGTTCAGAAAAGATTTACAAGGATGTTGCCAGGGCTGGAGGATCTGAGCTACAGCGAGAGGCTGAACAGGCTGGGGCTGTTTTCCCTGGAGTGTCGGAGGCTGAGGGGTGACCTTATAGAGGTTTACAAAATTATGAGGGGCATGGATAGGATAAATAGACAAAGTCTTTTCCCTGGGGTCAGGGAGTCCAGAACTAGAGGGCATCGGAATCGGAAGTTGCAGCTGATAGTTCTTGTATGCCGCTGCACTTGACTGTACAGATTAAAAGCTGCTATCAAAGAAATTATTCCATTTACCATCCCTGAGAAGAAGAACAGAAAATGACATCACAGCAGGAAATAACATCACCAGTCCAAGGAAACCTAAATACATAAATAAAAAGCAGCCATATCACCAGTGCTTCACCAGAGGCGCACTGATGATGTTACCTAGTATGGTGATAAAACATCTGAAAACGAACCTTCCAGCTCAGTGAGCAAACTTATATGCAAAATTCCTCAGTAATTTACTCACATTCAAATTTAATTGAACAATAGATTCCAGGGAAATGTAGTTGTCTGTGTGTTAATGGCTGCTTTGTAACAACAAAGAGAAAACACGGTTAGCTTACAGATTCTACAAGAGCGTCAGTTTGTGACAATGGTGTCTAAACACAAGTATCTGTGAACACGGTTTTCACAGTGGTGAGTAAAATGGAACACATTGAATTTGAAATTATTTTTGCTGTATCAATGGTATGCTCATCAAATTGGTGCTTGGAAATAATTATTAGAGAAGTGTTCTGTGAAACTGAAGCCCCGATGTCTATTTCATAAATCTTGTTAAAAGATATGGAGCCCTACCCCAACAGCATACATTAGAACTTGGGTTACGTAATGGTCATCATTTTCTGGCCATTAATTTAAATATTTGGAAAATCATGTGCAGTTCAAGCCCAGACGCTTATTGTGTGTGCTGGTCATCGAGTCTCCTTGCTTGAAGTGCAAAGTTTGAAAACTGTTCCTTTAATCTAAAGCAATTTAAAATACCACGGTTCACCATGTTTCATATAAAATATTCATTTTATCACCAGAGTGGTTTCATAGAAACCCAAGCAGATTTCTTCCTGTGCTGTGTTCTGATTTTAGTTTTAATTATTATCAGTTTATTCATTTGTTAAATATTATTGTAATGTTTTTCCACTTGTAAGCAATCGTTTGCATAAATTATTATTTCTGTGTTTGTGCAGATATTGTGGAATATTTGCAATGTGCAAATAGTTGGGACGGATGTTATTGCAGCACCAGCAGATAAAATGCAGTGTCATTTGCAGAATCTGAAGCTATACATTCATGGCTGTGCAAGGTCTGTAAGCTGTTATTATGTTACTAACTGTGAATCCATTAATATGTTAAATGGTTTGGATCAATACTGAAAGCATACTGAAATGACAAAGTGAAAAAAGATACAGGGCAGAGAAACATGCAGATAGTGAGACCGAGAGTAGGTAGGGGCATAGTGGTAATGTCAGAGTCTAATGCTGACCTTAACAAATCCCACCACGAGTAATAATTGGTCAGGATCTGGAATGCACAGCCAGAGAATGTGTGGAGCTAGATTCAATCCCAGCTGCCAAAAGGGAATTGAATTCGGAAAAGAAATTTGCAGGGATGCAGTACAAGTGTGAGGAATCAGATTGGTCGAATTGCTCTTGTAAAGAGTTGACATAGACTCACAAACTGAATGGCCTCCTTCTGTTTTGTAGTCCCTTTATGACTCTACACTATGACCTTTTAATCCCACCAAAGAACAATTGTCAGTATCTGCAGACACATCTTCCCCAGCTGTTTAATAGTGCAATAACATAACGTCACAAAGCTGATCAACAGACTGAACAATATGACATCTGGAGAGGAAAATATTACCCAAAGTCAGGTTACTTTCTTTTCCTTTGGTTAAAGCCAAACATAACTAAATAACACGCAATAATGCACACAACGAAGACTCAGCTGCTGTTCTCAAATTCAAGTGGTAGTTCACCACTGTGTAAGTGCAAGGTGATCATTTTTAGTGACCAGACTGACTGAAAAACATTTGAAAAAAAAACAGGTTTCAGAGTGTCTGCTTCTACTTCACAAGGGCATTATTTTCCTGTTCATTAAAATGAATGGGGATGCTCCCAGATTAGGGAGAGAGGGTGAGACCACCGGTGGTGGTTTAACCTGAGGGTCACCATGTCTCTGGTGAGGGGAGAGTTTGAGAAGGAGAGTCCTTTATGGTTACCTCAGGTAATGTGGGAATTGAACCCATGTTGTTTGTGTCACAAACCGGGGAATTCACAGGCTATAAATTCAGGAGCAGGAAATGGCTACTGACTAAAATATTAAAAATGGAAATAGTCCCTTTTTTTGAAATGAACTTCAAAGAAGAGTAATTAAGGCAAAAATACTGATGTCATTTTAAGAATGTTGATTCTTCTTTGACAGATGAACTTAAGTGATTTTTTTTATCTGTGGTATATCTTATCTGCAGATGTAAGTCATTCTTTGTAAGTATCTTTCATAGTTGAAGTGACTAGAATACCACAAATCGGATGATTACTTTCATCCTGAGCAATCTTCACTTTCTTTCCCTTTAAAACTGACGTCTCTTTTCACCCAGTATTTTCAACTTACAACTCTTAATGACATTGTTCTGTCATAATTCTGTGTGGTATCAAGGCAATCTATTTTTATTCAAAGCTATATAAAAAGAATCCGTTGCTAGGAAGCTATTCAGTTAAAAAGGGTTTAATTAAGGCACATTTATAGCATCTAACTTTCTTGGCTTTGGTGGAAGTGTAAATAAAAAAGCATGTGTGAATTGAAAAGGAACTAAATGATAAAACAAAATTCGGAATGCAATGAGGGCAACATTACCATCGACGTTTTTTTTAGCTGAAGTGATTGATGCGATATTTTTATAAGAATGGAAGATTTGCATTCCTTTTTAGAGACACATCAAACACAATTAATCATGGGACATTGAGGGAAAATGAAGTGTTTTATTGTGGATGATGAAATACTTTTACATAATTAAAAGTACATATTTTCAAGAATGATCCCATTCACTAGTCAGCACTGATTAAAGGTCTTTTTGTGGTATTGCCACATATGGGTTCAACAGTGCATTCCCTTTCATTAACACAAACCAAAGGGCACTAAGGAAAACAGGTTAAATGTGAAAATAGTTACTAACTCAGAGACCATTAATCATTGCCGTATGGCACATCAGAATCAGATGAGCAGACGCATTTTGTAACTTAGTTTTGCATTTAGCAGAAAGGAGATTTTTATGTGCAGCCGTCTCAACTCCAAGCCACATAGAAACTTAGAACTACTGGATCTGAAACAGATGTATTGACAACCCATAACAAATTAAAGTATATTACAATTAATGCAATACACAAAGTCAGAAACATAAAAGCCTAATTATGTGCAGAAGTAGCTTCTCCATTAAACCTCCTCCTTCCTAATTACATTAATAAACCAGTCATATAGACCAAGCCAAAGATGATTAATCAAATATACCTCCAGTGACTCCCCTGCTTACTTCCCTCACCCCCACTATATTCAAACAATTCAGCACTCACTCAACTTGTTTCTCCTTAATTAACTTACCACCACAGAGATAATATTTATCACTTCTTAGCAGTTACACCAAATGAAGGAATCAATATCCAGTGGAAAGTATTGTACTTCTGTTTTCGATGGGAAATGCATTGTCAACATGTGCTATCTCCTCGCAACACCGGAAAGAGTAATCTCAGTTTTTATCAAAAATAAGAAAAGTTCAATCAGAGCATTTAAGGAGTGTCGGGGTACTGTGTTAGACTTTCCTTCTGTTTTGGAAACTCAGACATTTATATGTCCTTTTCATCGCAATGATATGTTATTATGACAAAGTGCTTCAATGCAATGTCCCTTTAAAGATTACTTTTTGAATCTCAGTATAATTTTGGGTCTGCTTGACAGATGTTGCATAAAACTATTAACAGTTATATTGTGTGTCTGCAGGCAACCTGCTCCCAAACTTTTGGCTTAACTATTCTTAAAGGCAAAATTTAGAATTTGTCAGAAGTACACTACACAAGCTGTTTGTCCATTTTTCTCCCATCTCCAGGGGGATTTGCTTGGCTTTTACGCAGCAATTCCTCTGATTGTGCAGCCATCATCAAAATCAGACTGAGGAAACTGGGTGTAACCCAATTGGATCCTCACTACAATCAGAATATCAATATTCAATGTCTTGTTGGATGTTCAAGACAAGTTCAATTCCCTAATAAAATTAGACTGTTTTGAAATATGCAGCCATTTTGCATCTAACGTACCAGAGAAGATCACCAGGGAAGTATGTGTTGACTGGTGGAATTAAAGGGGAGTATGATTTTTTTCCTAACAAGCACTTACCAACAATAGAAGCAACCAGAACCTTTATGAGCTTTTGCCAAGTTTAAGCAGCTATCAAACTGATGGCTCTGTTGTCAATTAGTGGTAATGATGTGATTTGCCAGTAATGCAGTAGGATTTATACAACATTTGTAACATTAACACTTTAAGATAATAACACTAATTGTCAAGTCAATATGATGGAGTCTTATTATTGTCATGTTTGGCTTTTCAGGCAAAAGGCTGTGAAATTACATTTACAGGGCTTCATCCCAATCTATCCAGCAACATTTAAAGTCAATGCAATATCCTCTGTGGTAATGAGTTGCGTAGACAAGGAAGGTGTCTGTTGTTATATCTGATGTGGCTGCCTTCAGCTGGGTCAACATTTAGATAACAATTGATGTTGTGTTTCTACGCCAGACAGAGCTAAAATCAACCTTGTTTCTCTCTTCCATTCATCATCCAGTTCCTCCTATTGGAAGGTGCACAGACACAAAAGATGACATGAACTTAATTCACTATTTGCCAAATGACAAGACAGAAGCTGTGCTTCACGGTGGAATGAAAGGCAGTCCTTTCACTTCAAACTTACCCATAAAACTTCCAAGAGACATGCACAGACACAAAAGATGACATGAACTTAATTCACTATTTGCCAAATGACAAGACAGAAGCTGTGCTTCACGGTGGAATGAAAGGCAGTCCTTTCACTTCAAACTTACCCTGATGTAACTTTGACCGACTAAAATTATTGTTGGCATAAAACTTCCAAGAGACAAAAAAACTGCAGATGCTGGAATCCAAGTTAGACAGGCAGGAGGCTGGAAGGACACAGCAAACCAGGCAGCATCAGGAGGGACAGTCAGGAGGCTGGAAGGACACAGCAAACCAGGCAGCATCAGGAGGTGGAGAAGTCAATGTTTCGGGTGTAATCTTGCAGTCCTGAAGAAGGGTTGCACCCAAAACATCGACTTCTGCACCTCCTGATGCTGCCTGCCTTGCTGTGTTCTTCCAGCTTCCTGTTTGTCAACCATAAAAATTTCAAGGGCCTTTACCTCCAAAGATCTGATGGTTATCAGAGCAGCCAGCCTGCTCACTAAGGTCAGGCAGAGACTCGAGAAGCTCCTGACAGATGTCTGTAAAACCTATCATTGTGAGGTCAGGAGGGGCAGAAATGCTCCAAAGTTAACATAGGAAGGGTATGGTGCTATCACCCAGGGATCCCTTCTTTCTACTGTAAAGCACTGTTCACCTCCAAACACACGTGGAGACAGTGAGAACTGCAGATGCTGGTGAGTCAGGGTGGATAAGGAGTGTAGCTAGATAAAGCACAGCAGGTCAAACAGCATCGGAGGGGAAGGGGAGTCAATATTTCAGGTCAGAACATTTCATCAGGAGTCCTAAAACATCGACATCCCTTCTCCTCTGATGCTGCTTGATCTGCTGTGCTTTATCCAGCTACACTCTTTATCCACTCACCTCCGCACATAACTAACTGGACCACTGAACAAAAGAGCTGCAGATGCTGGAAATCAGAAATTGCCAGAGAAACTCACCAGGTCTGGCAAGATCTATGGAGAGAAAGCAGAGTTAACGTTTCAGGTCCAGTGACCCTTTTTCAGTCAACTCAAGATGGACACCTGTTTTATGGCTCCTTGTTTACTTTCCTAGTTCTCACTCACCATCTCACATTGCTTTCCAAGTGCGCATTGGCTTCAGCACTCACTCACAGGCTGCCAGCTTCTGTGGTTTAACACAGAGGAAGAGGCAGGCAATGTAGGCTGACACTGAGCTGTCAGTCTATCAGTCAGATAGGAGGTGGATATGTTACTGTACAGCATCATTCCATCAACATCACAGCTATAGTATGTGGCCAGCAGGTTTTGAGGCAAAGGCTATGTGATTGCAGCAAATGGCAATGTGAACGTGCAAAGAGGACTGTCATTTGTGGGATAAAGGGGGACTGTGATCAGTCAGGGAATACCACTGCAATCAGTTGAGGGGCTCATCTGTTTGCAATTCAGAGGATTGACCAGAGTAAGTTTCCGTTTGATCTTACCAGAGACCAAGGTCGACATCCTTGCAGTCCTGGGATGGGGCTACAGTCAGTCCTCCAGGTTAAATGCAAGTAGTCTGGGAAACACAGGCAGGTCATTCAGGGTGTGGGCACAGTCAGTCCTAGAGATTGGTCATAATAATCAGGGGATGGTCTGCAGTGTTCAGGAGAAAGCAGGCAGCTGAAGTCTGGCATTGGACTTCATTGCACTGGGTCACAAGAGATTGAGAAACCATGGATGGTTAGGTGGGACATCATAGTGAACGGGAGGGGATTGAAAACTCAAGAATAGGAGTGCAACAGCATCACAGCAACATTAGCCCTTACATGGGGAAGGTATACAGCCAACAACAGCAGCCATGTGGATATCCAAAGTCTTGGGCTCTGCAGGCAAAGTGGGAAGGTTAATAATTATGGTCGAAAATGTGACGCTGCAAAAGCACAGCAAGTCAGGTAGCATTTGAGGAGCAGGAGAGTTGATCTTTCAGCCATAAGCTGTTCATTAATAATTATGTAAGTACTGTATGCTCAATGAAATGGGAGAGGAGGGGGAAGCAGAAATGTTATCAAAGCCACAGGGACAGCAAGGAAAAAAAAGAGCATGCAGGATCGGCTGGAAATGCATGTGTGACGGGCAAGTCTGCAAATTATTTACACTGACCCCAAGGTGGAAACTCACCAAGTGGGCTAGAAAATAAACTGCACGGTAACTGCACAAAATGCCTGTGGACACATGCAAAGCGGTCAGAGTAATTCACTATCATTTCTTCAAGGGTGGAGTAAAAATCTTAGAATTTGACATTCACTGGTGCTATCACTTAATCGCCAACTATCAACATCTTGAGAGTTACCATTAACCACAAACTCAGATAGACTCATGCCATAAACACAGTGGCTACAAGAGCAGGTCAAAGGCTAGGAATACTGCGGTGAGTAACTCACCTCCCAACTCCCCAGAGTCTGCTCACCACCTACACAACACAGTTAGGAGTGTGGTGGAATACTCCCCACTTTCCTGGTGAGTGCAGCTCCAACAACACTCAAGAAGTTTGACACCATTCAGGACAAAGCAGCCCACTTGATTGGCACCACATCCAACAAACATCCACTCCCTCCACCCCCAACACTCAGTATTTACAAGCTGCACTACAGAAATTCACCAAAGATCCTCAGACAGCACCTTCCAAACCATGACCGCATTCATTTGGAAGGACAAGGGCAGCAGAAACTTGGGAACCTCACCACCTTCAAGTTCCCCTCCAAGCCACACACCATCCTGACTTGGAAATATATTACTGTTCCTTCACAGTCACTGGATCAAAATCCTGGAATTCCCTCCTTACGGGCATTGTGGGTCAACCCACAGCACATGGACTGCAGCAGTTCAAGAAAGCAGCTCACCACCACCTTCTCAGGAGGCAACTAGGGATGGAACAGCTAGTGACACCCACATCCCACAGAAATGAATAAATAAAAATTGTCTGGAAGATTTTAGATGCTCTAATCTCAGATGGGCTGCCCCATCATTGGCAAATTTTGCAATTTACAGGAAAAGGAGCTGCTTCGAGAAGGAATGGGTGCTAATCCTTTCCTGATATCTATCAAGGTTATACCTTCCCTGACTTTTATACTAGCACCTTACTGCAAGGAGCAACTGGTGACTTTTGTGATCAACTAATCCTTGATCCACAAAGATATCTGGGAAATTGAAGACAATACTTCAATTTCTACCTCGTGGTGAGGAAATTCAAGCTACCCCAGGCAGTGGGATTCTCCACTATTGCTGCCTCCCCACCTCCCCCCACTCTCCCCCCCCCCCCCCCCCCCAGCCCCCCCCCAAC
>NC_057712.1:4092681-4139416 GCF_004010195.1 Chiloscyllium plagiosum | reverse complement strand
GCAGCTTGGGCCCAGAACATTCCCTGCAATTTTGTGAAATCTTGCAAATGCCACTTGTATTGAATTGAGTTGTTTCCAATATCAAGGTGGGCTGCACCTGACTTCCCATTCAGTCTTGCCACACACCTCACCGTAGCCCACATCACTCAGATGCCGATAGGATTCTGCTCCATTACTCGGTCTGCCTTTCAATTCAAGCGTAATCCAAAGTTTAGACTGCAGGCAGCTGACACATGACAATCGATGCGTGGAATATTAAAATAGAAGATGTGCGATGGTCTAAAATGGGAGAGGATTGATGAGGGCAGAACAGTAGATGTGATCTGTATGGACTTCAGTAAGGCATTCAATAGGTTCCCCATGGGAAACTGGTTCGCAAGGTTAGATCTCATGGAATACAGGGAGAACTAACAATTTAGATACAGAACTGGCTAGAAGGTACAAGACAGAGGGTGGTGGTGGAGGGTTGTTTTTCAGACTGCAGGCCTGGGACCAGTGGAGTGCCACAAGGATCGGTGCTGGGCCCTCTACTTTTTGTCATTTACATAAATGATTTGGATGCGAGCATAAGAGGTACTGTTAGTAAGTTTGCAGATGACACCAAAATTGGAGATGTAGTGGACAGTGAAGAAGGTTACCTCAGATTACAATGGGATCTTGATCAGATGGGCCAATGGGCTGAGAAGTGACAGATGGAGTTTAATTCAGATAAATGCGAGGTGCTACATTTTGGGAAAGCAAATCTGAACAGGACTTATATACTTAATGGAAAGGTCCTAGGGAATATTGCTGAACAAAGAGACCTTGGAGTGCAGGTTCATAGCTCCTTGAAAGTGGAGTCACAGGTAGATAGAATAGTGAAGAAGGCGTTTGGTATGCTTTCCTTTATTGGTCAGAGTATTGAGTACAGGAGTTGGGAGGTCATGTTGTGGCTGTACAGGACATTGGTTAGGCCACTTTTGGAATATTGCCTGCAATTTTGGTCTCCTTCCTATTGGAAAGATATTGTGAAACTTGAAAGGGTTCGGAAAAGATTTATAAGGATGTTGCCAGGATTGGAGGATTTGAGCTATGGGGAGAGGTTGAACAGGCTGGGGCTGTTTTCCCTGGAGCATTGGAGGCTGAGGGGTGACCTTATAGACGTTTATGAAATCATGAGGGGCAAGGATAGGGTAAATAGAAAAAGTCTTTACCCTGTGGTGAGGGAGTGCAGAACTGAGGGCATAGGTTTAGGGGGAGAGGAGAAAGATATAAAAAAGACCTAAGAGACAACATTTTCATGCAGCGGGTGGTGCATGTGTGGAATGAGCTGCCAGAGGATGTGATGGAGGCTGGTTCAATTGCAGCATTTAAGAGGCATTTGGATGTGTATATGAATAGGAAGGGTTTGGAGGGATATGGGCTGGGTGCTGGCAGGTGGGGCTAGATTGGGTTGGGATATCTGGTCGGCATGGACGGGTTGAACCGAAGGGTCAGTTTCCATGCTGTACGTCTCTATGACTCTATGATAACTGCAGATGCTGGAAATCTGAAGTAAATGCTGGAAAAGCTCAGCAGTCCAGGCAGAATCTTTGGAGAGAAATCAGAGTTAACGTTTTGTGTCCAGTGACCATTATTCAGAATTGATGGTAACTTGGAAAAGGATAGTTTGTATACAGAATTTGGAGAGAGGGGAGGGGAAGAGGAGTAAAGGATAGGTGGAGAGAGAGCCCAAAGAAAGAGAAGAACAGTTGGACAGACAAAAGAGTGGATAAAGACCAGCCTAGGGGAACAAATAACTGCTCAGATTGGAGGAGTGCAGGTACCTTGAAAGTTCTGACGCCTTTGGTAACCTCATGGTTCAGGACTGAATATTTCTTGGTTTTCTACATGAAAATATCATTTTAATAAAATTTCTTTTGCATTGACTATTTGTATAATTTGCCATGCTTTTCACCTCATTGCTGGGAACAGTACCATTATAGTATTGTTACTCGATTAGTAACACAGAGGAGCAGCTCTAGGGTCTGAAGATATGAGTTCATGCCCTCTCATGCTCTTAAACTCCAAATGAGGACAGTCTCAATGTACTCACCTTCTCCCTGTACAGTCCTTCCATACCATTCCAGAGCCTGCTCTGGCCTGCCTCCAATACCAATGTTTCTTTCCTCAGGTGACGGGACCAAGCTGGTCACAGTATATATGCCAATTCTGGTCTGACTCATGACTTGTATAGTTTTAGCAGGCCCACTTTATTTTGATCCTACATTCCCTTTGAAGTAAAGACCAACTTTCCATTTGTTGTTTCTATTACACCCTGAGCTTGGGGCAGCATGGTGACTCATTGTTAGCACTGCTGCCTCACAGCGCAGGGACCTGGGTTCGATTCCAGCCTCGGGCAACTGTTTATGTGGAGTTTGCACATTCTCCTTGTGTCTGCGTGGGTTTCCTCTGTGTGCTCTGGTTTCCTCCCACAGTCCAAAGATGTTCAGGTTAGGTGGATTAGTCAGAGGGAAGTGAGTTTGGGTGGGTTACTCTTCAGAGGGTCAGTGTGGACCTGTTGGGCCAAAGGGCCTGTTTCCACACTGTAGGGAGTTTAATCTAAAGACTTAGATGCTATTTTTTATGATTTGTACATTACTGCCAAATCCCACTTGCTATAGCTTTCTGCAACCTTTCTTTATTTAAATAATATTGAGCTCCTCTGTTTTTCCTGCCAAAGTACATAACCTCACATTTTCCCACATTATGTTCCATCTGTTAAGGTTTTGCCCACTCACTTAACCTCTCTATATCCCTCTATAGGCTCCTTGTGTTATCCTCCCCACTTGCCTTCTCACCTGTTTTTGTGTCATCTGTAACAATACATTTAGCTTCATCATCCTAGTCATTAATATAATTTGTAAATAAGTATGGTCCCAGCACTGATGACTGTGGCACACTCCTAGTTACAGGTTGCCATCCTGAAAATGTACCCCCACCCTCCCCGCCCCCACCCTCATATCCCAACTCTCTGTCTTCTACTAGCGAACCAAATCACTATCCTCGTTAATATATCAGCTGTAATGCCATGGGTCCTATCTAATCAAGTAGCCTAAAGTGTGGTGGCTTAATGAAGGCTTTCTGAAAATCCAAAAAGCTTACATCCACTACCTCCCCTTTATCTATCCGGCTTGTAACCTCAAAGAATACTCAAAGTTTGTGATGCATGATTTATATCATTTACATTAGTCTGTATCATTTTATCAATAACAGACATTAAGCTAACTGATGTATAGATACCTGATTTTTGTCTCCTCCTTTTGAAATATAGGCAGTTTTCCAATCCTCTGGGACTTTTCATGAAACTAATAATTCTGAGAAGATTACTACCCTTGCATCTATTTTCTCTGTAGCTAATTATTATAATGTCTAAGATATAGCTTATCAAGTGCAGATGACGTTTTAGTCTTTCATCCCCAATGGTTTCCCTAGCTCCTTTTCTTGAGTGAGTTCTTATATTTATTTCCTCTCAACCATTTGCCACTGGAAAGTAAGTTAGTTATTGTTGTGGCACAAGCAGTGTCCAGCTATTAAAAAAAAGTGCTTTACCTAAAAAACAGGTTGGCCATTTACAGGAAACATGTCAAAATAGGAAACAGTCCCCGAGCAGCACAAACCAGATAGCTACTCACACAAATAAACTAATGATGTAGTCCACACTACAGTAGAAGAAAAAACAACAAAGGTATTCTTCAGAGAAATATGCGATTGAGGTGCTAATCTTGGCAAGAGGCTATTTATGTCAATGGACATCTTATTGACTTTAGGTGTGATACAGAGATGAGTGTTACTCGAATATCACATGGCCAGTCAGAAAAATACCCCTCAACTGTCAACCTCTGCTTCCTGCCTTTCAGCCAATTGTGAATCCAATGGGCTTTTACCTTTTCAATTTGTTTCCCATGCAGCACCAAATCAAAATTCTAACTGAAGTATCCCCACTCAGAACCTTGTGCATTTTAAGAAATCAGTTCCCATTCCTCTAAACTCCAATGGCCCCAGCCGACTCGACCTTTCCTGATTAAACCATCCCCTCATCAGCGGAATCACTCTCAAGAACCTTCTCTGAACTGTTTCCAATGTATGTATTTCCCTCTCTGAATAAAGATTGCAAAATTGTATACAGTTCTCTAAATGTGGTCTCACCAGTGCACTCAACAGTTACATCAAGAATTCTCCACATTTAAAATCCATTCAGCTTGTATTAAAATGTAAAGTTTCAATTCAGCACAGTCACCACTATAACAGAGAAAAATCCCATGAAAGTTTTTAGTTGATTGGAACATACTCTACAAAGCATCAGACATTGCTGAGACCCATGCAAGTTCCCATCAGGATAAGTTGTTCATTAGTTAACAAAAATTTATCTATCTCAGTTTTACAAAGGTATTAAGGGATATGGGCCAAAGGCAGGTATGTGGAGTTAGGCTACAGATCACCTATGATCTTGTTGAATGGTGGGACAGACTCAAGGGGCTGAATGGCCTACTCCTGTTCCTATGTTCCTCAGACAAGTCAGGTCAAAACATGGTTCATGCATTAAAGTGATCATTCTTGATTGTGACATATGTATAAGTTTGCAACATTCCTTGCATGGTCGAGTTCCTCGTAACATACCTTTCGTTTTATAGGCTGTCGCTCCTGGATCCTATATTGACACTGTCAGAAACTGCAGACAGCAGTGAAAGGTGTTGGATGGGTGCTGTTATGACTGGATGCCTGTATCCATTGTGGTCCCACAAGGGTCAGTGTTGGGTCCCTTACTGTCTGTGCTTTACATAAATGATTCAACCTGAATGTTGGAAGGTCAATCAGAAAGTTAACAGACAATACAAAATTGGAAATAAGAGGGTTGAGAGGAATATGAGCCAAATGCTGGCAAATGGGACTAGATCAGTTTAGGATATCCAGTCAGCATGGACTAGTTGGACTGAAGGTGCTGTACATCTCTATGGTAGAGCAGTAAATGGTGATAAGGATTGTCTTCGATTAAAGATGAACACCTCATCTTCCACCTCCAAACACTTCAACCCCAGAGCATCAATGTGGACTTCACCAGTTTCCTCATTTCCCCTCCCCCACCTTACCCCAGTTCCAAACTTCCAGCTCAGCACCATCCCCATGGCCTGTCCCACCTGCCAATCTTCCTTCCCACCTATCCACTCCACCCTCCTCTCTGACCTGTCACCTTCATCCCCACCTCCATGCACTCTTAGCTACCTTCACCCAGCCCCACCCAGCTCCCATTTATCTCTCTGCCCCGGACGCTCCCAGCTTCATTCCTGATGAACAGCTCCTGCCCGAAATGCCGGATGCTGTCTGACCTGCTGTGCTTTTCCAGCACCACTCTAATCTTGACTTAGTTTAAAGACGCTGAAAATGTGTTGCTGGAAAAGCGCAGCAGGTCAGGCAGCATCCAAGGAGCAGGAGAATCGACGTTTCGGGCATGAGCCCTTCTTCAGGAATGAGGAAAGTGTGTCCAGCAGGCTAAGATAAAAGGTAGGGAGGTGGGACTTGGGGGAGGGGCATTGGAAATGTGATAGGTGGAAGGAGGTCAAGGTGAGGGTGATAGGCCGGAGTGGGGGTGGGGGCGGAGAAGTCAGGAAGAAGATTGCAGGTTAGTTTAAAGACGGACTAGTCAGATGGGCTGATCAGTGGCAAATGAAATTCAGTCCCGGTAAATGTGAGGTGATGCACTTGTAAGACCCCAGGAAGCACTGAGGGTCAAAGGGACCATGGTGTACCTTGAAATATCAGGACAGGGAGATAACATGGCTAAGAAGGAATGTGGAATGCCTTTACTATCCAAAGCACAGCATTGAAGAGCAGAGAGGTGATGCTGGAATTGTGTAAAATATTGGTTCGGCCTCAGCTGGAGTATTGTATGCAGTTCTGGATTTTATGCTATAGGAGTGATATGATAGCACTGGAGAGGGTGCAGAGGTGATTTACAAGCATGTTGCCTTGGTTGGAGAGTTTCAGTGATGGAGAGAGATTGGACAGACTGTTTTCCTTAATGTGGAGAGGTTTGAGAGGGGATATGATTGAAATTTATAGAATTATGAGAGGCAGAGATAGGGGAGACACATAGACATTACTTTAAAAGATCAGAAAAAGTTAAGTTATTATCCTTGTCTTCAACAAGGTCATCATTAAAATTGTATGCAACAAGAATCAGGTGGGCAGCAGGTGGAATATCAAAGTTGACTTTGGTGTTTTTGCGCTAAGAGGAAAGAAGTCTTGCTGCTGGGCTGACTCCAGCTGCCTTTGTAATGGTGCCTGGTAAAACATGGAGATGAGTGGACATTCAGTGATAACAAGGACTGGTATTAGCTTTGGGATCCCCCATGACGATTCACTTGTCAGATCCACCTAAGGAATGACCATTTCAAAGAAGGTGCCTGTTTATTATTGGTTCCTGTAGAATTGCAACAGGAATGTTTGGACAAGAGTGAGGATTGCGCAGGGTAGGTGTTTATCCATTAAAATCAATTGACAGAAATATTCAATATTCACACATTTGTGTGGGGTTTATGTATGGGGAGGTGATGACCTCGTGGTATTATTGGTGGACTGTTAATCTGGAGACCCAGGTCACATTCTCGGGACCTGGCTTGGAATCCTGCCACGGCAGATGGTAGAATTTGAATTCAATAAAAATCTGGAATTAAGGGTCTAATGGTGACCATGAATCCATTGGAGATTGTCAGGAAAAACCCATCTGGTTTACTAATATCCTTTCAGGAAGGAAACTGCCATCCTTACCTGGTCTGGCCTACACGTGAGTCCAGACTCACAGCGATGGGGCTGACCCATAGCTGCCCTCTGGGCAATAACTGCCAGCCCAGTTAGTGATGCCCTCGTCCCAGGAATGAATTTTAAAAATTGTGTGTAATGCATTTGAGCATGTATGTCAAAACTACAAGGAAAACAACGGAGACTAACATCTGCTTGAAATTAAGAGAGATAAACAATTTTCTCAAATGGTTTAGCTGAAGTTTCACCTGGAATTCTTCCCTCCCTTTACAGAACAGAGTAGGTACATTTCAAATAACATGTCACCAGCTTCTGATCATTTCATGATGTGGAAATGACAGTTCTGGATCGAGCATTATTTTGTAAATGGTATCTTCAAAAACTGCAACATTGCAAATTTCCTTGCAGTTAACTCTCGACTTTGAAAGCATGCCAATTATGCTACTGTACTAATGGTGTGCTCCAGTGTTTACGCTCTGATGCTCTGTTGCTGAAGATCAAGCTCTGAACTGTGCAGTGGAAACTTTGGGTAGGTTTTACAATCAACAACAGGCCGATGTGTGAAACCAGATTTCACTTTTCCACTAAGTCACTGATTAGCATACTTACCATGCACACTTTCCTTACATTTAGAAACATTCTTAAAAGCTAGAATAAACGTCTTTCTGGAAATGTGACACCCATGTTCTTGTACAGTTCAAGTTCCACTTCTTTCAACTTCAAAGTGTTGAAAAATCATGTTAGTTTAGTAAATCAGGGAAATATGATCCTCTTACACTTAATCTCATGCTGTGTGGGGCTTCAAAAAATAGGCATCAACATCCAACTGAATTTTCCTCAACCTTGTTGCATATACAGGCATACAAGATCTGATTGGGAACCATTCCTTTATTATTATCACTATATTGTGAAATAACAGTGCGACTCTTCAGTGCAAAAGAATAGACGCTCGCAATCTTTTAACAGACATTACTCAAAGTGAGATTGGAGACTTTGAGGGCAAATAGACATGTATCTATGCCTCACAGCAACCATATTGATCTGCAAGTGATGAATGTTTAATTTCCTGAGTTAGGTTTATGGAGCTTCTTGAGGAGAGTGATATGATATAATGATAACACTGCAGATGGCCCATCTCCCCCTCACCCTGCCCCAGCTCTTGATGAAGAAAGGCAGGAGGCTGGAAGAACGCAGCAAGCCAGGCAGCATCAGGAGGTGGAGAAGTCGACGTTTTGGATGTAAGCCTTCTTCAGGGCTGGGGGTGGGTATAGGGGGAGCTGCAGATAAAGGAGTGGCGGGGCCACGGTGGTGAACTGGGGATAGGTGAACACAGGTAGAGGGTACAACTTGGTTGGTCAATGGGAGGAATGAATCTGGTTGGTGGCAGAGAGCGAGGAAGGGAGGGAGAGGGGCTAGGAAGGGAGTCAGGAGATGGGAAGGGATGGGATTTGAAATTGGACAATTGGAGTTTGTTCCCCAACTCTTGATGTAACTGAGGATGTCACTAGCAGTGAGTAAGCCAACTTCAAGCTGAATATCACTGGCAGTGACTTAGCTGTTTGATTCCAATAAAATGGAGATTGCTCCCAAATATAATTGAGGAGAAAATCTTGGGTAGAATCTCACTGGGCCATGAGCGACATGGGCAATGGTGAGAAATGTGGAAGTCCAGCTAAGCCATCCGCAATGTCAGGAGCAAGTTTCTGCATCTTTTAACTAAGTTTTAGGCCTTGAGATAAGATTCTCGTGAGGCAGTTCAGAGTTGTCTATTAAGGGGGTTTACAGCTTGCCATAAACACTATTAACTGCAAGTCTCACCCCTTTAATTTACAACTTTCTATCATATCACTCAGCTCAAGTGAACTAGATGCAGAGTATCCTCAATGTGGAAGTCACTGCAGGTAGTATCCTGCTCTCCGTATTGGTTACCACGCAACAGCTTCTTAGAGATCACACCACAGGCACCTGGTTGAGACACTCCTCAACCATGGATACTGGCTTTGATAATTGCCAATCTGTCAGGATCTTCATGGTGCATTTCCAGTCACTTGCAGGACAATTAGGAAGCACAGAACTGCATTGTGGGGTCTGGTATCGTGACCTCTTCTGCGATTCTCTGGGAAAAGGACAGCCCTTCTCTGCTGTGCCTAATCCTCCAAGTCTCTGTCAGAGAAACAAAGCATCATTTTCCATCTTTCCCACATCTTGGAATGACTGTCCTTCAACACAGAATGTTATTACTCATCCGGTTTCACAGTAGCCTTTTCAAGATAGCATTAGCACCAGTGGTCTTCAGTTGGATATCCAGTGAGGGATGGCAGATTGTATAATAGGGCTAGAATCAGGTCACCCACTGGGACGGGCTAAGTATTGAATGAGGCAAATTCAGTAGGCTGTGGCAATAGATCTCACGAGGTCTCACAGATAGAAACTCTCCATAAAACACAATAAAACTGACAGTTCAAAAAAATGTAAGATTCAGTCTGTTGAGATTGGCCACTACCATTGTAATTATTATGTGGAGGACCCAGATGAAGGAACAGCACTCCGAACGCGAGTACTTCCAAATAAGACCATTGGACTATAACCTGGTGTTGTGTGATTTATAACTTTATAATTATTGTCATTAGCTGTTGATGCAAAATAAACATGCTGGTGAGATTAGCAGTTGTTGCCTGTCTGAAAGTGCCTTGCAAAGGGTGTGGGGTGGGGACGGGAGGAGGCGTGGGGAGCTATCTTCTTGAACCACTGCAGCCCATTTGTTAGGAAAAGTAGTCCAGGACTTGAATTCAATAACAATGAAGGAATACTGATATAGATATCAGAATAATCCAAGGCTTTAGGAAAACTTGTAAATGGTGGCTTTTCCATGTGCCTGCTGCATTTTCCTCCTAGATGGTAGACATCTTGACGTTGGAAGGTTTTGTTGATAGAGTTTTGCAAAGTTGCTCGAGTACATCTTAAAGATGGTGCACTCTGCCAACAATGTTCACCAGTGTTAGAGGATGTGAATATTTAAGATGCTGGATGGAATGTCAAACAAATGGGCTGCTAGATGGTGTCTAGCTTCTTGAGTATTGTCAGAACTACACTCGTCAAGGCAAGTGGAGAAAATTCCAGCACATTCGTAATGTGTGCTTTGTGGATGGTGAGTAGACCTTTAAGTCAGAATATGAGTTGCACATCACAGAATTCCTCCGCCCACCCCTCCCTCCCCACGCCCGACCTGCTCTTGAGAATTCACCAGGCTAAATCCTGGGATTAAAGGAGTAATTTATGAGAAAAGGTTTCATATATTGCACATTGTAGTTTAGAGGACTGGAGATTGATTTTATCACAGAATATAATATCCTACATGGACCTCCCAGGTTAATGCTGACAAAAAGGGATTTTTTTCTGGTGGGACAGAATAAAACTAGAGGATACAACTTTAACAATAAAGTGCCTCACATTTAAGGTGGAGATGAGAAGAATCTTTGCTCTCAAAGGATCATTCTCTTCACATGACTGCAATGTAGCCTGAGTCAATAAATACTTGTAAGTAAGTTACATTGATTCCTGATTATCTGCGAGAGTCAAAGAATAAGGGGAGTGGAGAGGAGGGTCAAGTTGAGGTCAGGTTGGATGACCGACTCCTGTTCCTAATTCACATGTTCATTTGATCATATAACATCTGTACAGCTGGTTCAGTGAACCTTTTGGTCAAGAATAACCTTGAGGATTTTGATAATGGGGGATTTAGTGACATTACATGTGTGCATTGAACTGAGTAAGACGAGACATACTCAATTGCAAGCAGCCATGAGCTAACTTAATTTCTGTTTCATCAGCAGAAAGGGAAATATAGCAAAATATTCAGATCTTACAATGAACTCAAGTGCAATGTTGATGCTGTTGAATGTCAAGGAGAGGTGGCTAGATCTGTCTTGTTGGAGATGGACAATGCCTGGCACTAGTATGATGCCTATACTTACCCATTATTCAACAAAACATGTGGGCATGATCGAATTCAATATCTGAGAAGTTAAAAAGGTGTCAAATCCAGTACAATCTTCAGTAAGCAGCCCCATTCTGAACTTATGATGGATGGAAGGTCATTAATAAAGCAGCTGAAGGTGGTTGTCCCTCAGACATTACCTTGGGGAACATTGATGTCACGGAGCAATCAGCCCCACTTCACCTGTTGAGTTCAGTTCTTTTGTTCATATTTGGAGCAAGGCTGTAATGAGGTCTGGAGCAAAGTGGTCCCTGTGGAACCCAAAATGAAATACCATTGAACGGCTTACAGTTGACGAAGTGTTTTTGATAAAACTATCAATATTCTAGTTGTACTGGGGCAGCTTGATTAGGATCGTAGCTTGTACTAGTGCTTAGGTCGTCAGTAGATGTAAAAGGCATCTTGAGATGTAGTTGAGGTTCATAGTCCAATCATGTGATATGAATTGAATTGGATGAAAATTGACATTTGTGATACCACAGTCACAAGAGGAGGCTGAGATGGATCTACCATCAACATATTTAGGTGATAAAGGTTGCAAAATTGTCTTGCTTTTGGGCTGAGATTCCTGCCGCCAGGATTATTGAGGATGAGTTAGGTTCATGGAATAGTGCCTTCAGTCAGTAGTTTCATGCCCCTTAAACCTCCTCCATTCAGTCTCAATTATCCCATGGCTGACCAATACCCTCCCAGGAGGAAGAAAACATCAGTTTTGTGCTTTATTTCTGCAGGTTACATGCTGCACACTGTTGATGTACAGTTGAGAATCTGAAAGCACATTGCTCAGTCAAAGAAAATTAATTTGAAAGGGAAACATAATTTAAGTGCGATAGCTTTCTTCACAAGATGTATGACCTGTAAATGCAAGGAAAAGGGCTTCGCAACACTTGCCCTTAAGAAGCTCAGTATCACATTCCGACTTTCCTAAATTTAATTACTTAGCATTCACCCAACACAAAGTAGCTGGTTGTTGGCTTCCTACACAGTTTGATTCTTGCTCCCAAAAACAGCAGAAAGATTCAACTGGAATTCAACTCAGAACTGAGGGTTGGAATTGGAATTGAACCAGTCTCCACTATCCTGGAATTGAATTCAGCTCCTTACCCTGTAATTCAGAAGTAGGAATGCTACCTGTAAGTCACTTATATAGAGCCAAATGATCAGGCTGTGATGACTTATACCTTACATTCACTTTTTTGCACTGAGCAAGTCAGCAATTTGTGACAGATAACATTTATGGAAAAAAGAGTTCTCAGAGTAACTAGGTGACAGAAAGGAATGGTGCATTGCAAGGTTTTCAATAGGTCACTCAGGACTCATTGAAGAGGAGTTCAAAAGTCACAGACAGTTGGGAAATATAGAGAGTGTGTGAGGGAGGGAGACTCTGTGTTAGGAATACTGCAGTTAGCTGTGTTGTTGGGAAAGTAGCTGAATTACAAAGGTTCCATCTGGGAGACTTAATGAAGGTAACTACTCAGTTCTGTGATGATAGAAATTGGGAGGAGTTAACAGGCAGCTAAATATTGGAGTCAGGACTCAAACAAAGTTCTGAGGATCTGAGAAAGTAGGAACAGCACTGACTCAGTGTTCTGGGAAGCTTTAATTAACTCTTTTATTCACACCTGAGGGCAGTTGCTGGAAAATCCATGGGATCTGTCATGATTATATTTGCTATTTGCACTATGGGGTGTTTGACCACAGTCCATGAGCTGAAAATGTGTTGCTGGAAAAGCGCAGCAGGTCACGCAGCATCCAAGGAGCAGGAGAATCGACGTTCGGGCATGAGCCCATGTGAACCACATATTAATTCTGGTTGTAGGAGCATATTGTACATTGAATTGACATTGAACAATAAAATTTAGTTTTGTTTGTTCAAAACTGTGGGATTTTGAGGCTTTATCTCTGCGTAAGCCCCCGGGATCTCACACTTTACCTACTTCAAAATAAAAGTTACTGGCTCCTAGCCAAATTGTAACTTAAATTTGGCAGCCTTGTTCAAAATAAAATACAAAATTATTTGCATTTATAAACCTGCTGTATTCAGGCAGAGCATCCATATTTGGAATGTTTTTGAAAATTTAAACTGTTTCTTAGCTATATTCAAACATAAATTGCTGAGATGAAAGATTTTGAATGCTGTGAGAGAGTCCTGTAAATTTAACTTTTCTTTGGGCATGTAGAGTTATTTTTACTGGCTGGGATGCCTTTTAGATATTTATAGTGTCATCATAATACATGTTTTATAGTTGTTTTCTAGAGTTATCTGGCTCAACATGACGAGACAGCAACACTTTTTATGACGACTGATGTGAAGAATTTATTTAATAACAGCTGATTTTTCCTGATTCTCTATCTTAGCAATTTCTGCACCTCCACAGGACATGATTGATTCATCCTTTGTTACCTGAAGCTGTAGTGGTCAACATCTGATGTGTAACATTAGAAGGTGTGCAACCTGTGGGAGCAATTATGAGCACCACCTACTTTAGGCTCAGCTGTGTTGGCTACTGTCCCAATGGTGGCTGCACTATACACAGCATGGAAACAGACCCTTCGGTCCAACCCGTCCATGCCGACCAGATATCCCAACCCAATCTAGTCCCACCTGCCGGCACCCGGCCCATAATCCCTCCAAACCCTTCCTATTCATATACCCATCCAAATGCCTCTTAAATGTTGCAATTGTACCAGCCTCCACCACATCCTCTGGCAGCTCATTCCATACATGTACCACCCTCTGCGTGAAAAAGTTGCCCCTTAGGTTTCTTTTATATCTTTCCCCTCTCACCCTAAACCTATGCCCTCTAGTTCTGGACTCCCCGACCCCAGGGAAAAGACTTTGCCTATTTATCCTATCCATGCCCCTCATAATTTTGTAAGCCTCTATAAGGTCACCCCCTCAGCCTCTGATGCTCCAGGGAAAACAGCCCCAGCTTGCTCAGCCTCTCCCTGTAGCTCAGATCCTCCAACCCTGGCAACATCCCTGTAAATCTTTTCTGAACCCTTTCAAGTTTCACCAACATCTTTCCGATAGGAAGGAGACCAGAATTGCATGCAATATTCCAACAATGGACTAACCAATGTCCTGTACAGCCTGAACATGACCTCCCAACTCCTGTACTCAATACTCTGACCAATAAAGGAAAGCATACCTAATGCCTTCTTCACTATCCTATCTACCTGCGACTCTACTTTCAAGGAGCTATGAACCTGCACTCCAAGGTCTCTTTGTTCAGCAACACTCCCTAGGACCTGACCATTAAGTGTATAAGTCCTGCTAGGATTTGCTTGTAGGCTCTGCCCTCCCATTAGTAAGGTTTTGAACTCGCCAGCACTTTGCAACAGTACTTCCACAATGAAGTCTTCAGGTTGGTGTAATTGTCATGGCTATTGGGCTAGATGCTGTCACAAGCCTGATTATTCTGTCAGCTAACCCCACTCATGTTAAAGTCCCAGTAATGCCCCTTGTCTCAGAATCTGTTGATCAATGGTCTTTGTTGATTATTGCCTGAAAGAAATTAATTCCATTTTATATTTTTTAAATTGCCCTTAACTTGTAATTGATCTTCACATGTTGACCATATTTTGTTTGGATTTTTCAGATGGGCATTGGACAAAGTCAACATGTTCAGTTGACAGAAGCATTCATGGTCCATAGTAATATTACTCTTACTTGTTAATTTATCACTTTTGGAAATATTGTAGTTCAGTAAATAAGGCTTAACGTGTTGTTGGAAATAAAGTAAAATCAGATAGGTGATCCCTTCTATCCTAATTCAGTATTAGAAATTCGGTCATGATCTTAGAAGCTTCTTGACAGGGTTTTTTAAAGCTATCTGGAACTTTGGACAGCCATGCTAGTTTCCTCTAGCTTTCAGTTAAATTGGTTCTGAGTTGCAGTATCTTTAGTGGTCAGTGCCTCAGCTTGTCACAGGTCACTGCTTGACAACAACGGTGATATTGTTGAGTTCTTACGGTTATTCTCTGTTTAACTCTACGCTCTGCCTGTGAAGCAGTGACATGGTGTGTGCAAAAATGGTTATGGGACTTCCAAAGTGAAAGCAAGCTGTAATAAAAATACTTTTTACAAACTAAAGTGAGTCATGATTATTGTCATCTCTTTGTCAAAAGCATGCAATATTTCTTCCAATATATTTTGTCCTGCATTGTGGTTACTGTTGGGCTCCTATAGATTATTTTCACTCAATATCAATTTAGATTAGATTCCCTACAGTGTGGAAGCAGGCCCTTCACCCCAACAAGTCCACACTGACCCTCCGAAGAGTAACCCACCCAGACCCATTTCCCTCTGACTAATTCACCTAACACTATGGACTCTTTAGCACAGCCAATTCACCTGACCTGCACATGTTTGGACTGTGGGAGCAAACCCGAAGCACATCCACACAGACACGGGGAGAATGTGCAAATTCCACATAGACAGTTGCCTGAGGCAGGAATCAAAGCTGGGTCCCTGGCGCTGTGAGGCAGCAGTGCTAACCACTGAGCCACCATGCAGCCTGTCTTTTCTTATTATTCCTCATTTCCACCCAAACAAATTCTAATCCCGATATCTGAATCACGATGATATGTAACTATTGTGCAAATGCCATCCTTGTTGAGTTGAGTAATAATTGACAAAAGTTTGTGATTTTTCCCCTCAAAAGTAGATGCTTGTAATATTACAGCAGGGTGCGTGCTCTATCCTTCTTCCAAAAGATAATCACTAACTAGCCAAACACAAGCAACAGCCTTACTTTTCAATACACAATATGTGAGAATCTTCCCAGAACACTTTGCTCAGGAACCTTAGTCTGAAAGATGATGTTCTCTATTAATCCTCTCAGTTTATCCTTTGACCTGGAGGTTGCACTTACAAAGCACCATTGTTGTAGTAAAGCAACCAAAGTTACTTGAGTACAGGAGTTGGAACATCATGTTAGGACTGTACAAGACATTGGTAAGGCCATGTTTGCATACAATTCTGGATGCCCTGCTATAAGAAGGATGTCATTAAATTGGAAAGGGTACAAAAAAGATTTCCCAGGATGTTACCGTGACGAGTAGGTTTCAGTTATAAGAAGAGGCCGAATAGACTGGGACTTTTTTTCCTGGAGTGTAGGAGGCTGAAGGTTGACCTTATAGAGGTTTATAAATCATGAAGGACATGGATAGGGTAAATAGATATGGTCTTTTCCCCAGAGTGGGTGAGTCCAAAACTGGAGGCTATAGGATTAAGATGAGAGGAGAAAAATTCAAAAGAGACATGAGGGACAACATTTTCACACAGATAGTGGTGTGTATATGGAATGATCTGCCAGAGGAAGTGGTAGAGATGGGTACAATTGCAACGTTTAAAAGACATGTGTACAGGTACATGGATAGGAAAGGTTTAGAGGCATATGGGCCAAATGCAGGAAAATGGGACTAGTTCAGTTTAAGAATCCTGATTGGCATGGAAGAGTTGGGCTGAAGGGCCTGTTTTCGTGCTGTATGACCTTATGACTCTTGAACAATGGTGTGGATGGCAGGATGGGGGGGGTTGAACCAATGTTGAGTAGATTTAAAAGAGGTGTGGAAGCAGCCAAAGATTTTGATTTTTAGGATAATTCTATAGCTTGAAAGTAATGTAGGAAGTTCCCTAAATTTGGGAAAACCATCATGAGTGCAGTTGTCCAATGCATCAAATGATCTGATTTTTAATATCCTGTGAATATCAATATTCAGAATACAAAGTTAAAAGAAGGTCCTCTTAACTACATTTGAAAGAACTCTTGAAATGAAAGCACTTTGACAAGGCCCAAGATTGTGAATGTATGTAAATGAAAATCTTTCTCCTCCTTTCAAGTTGATACCATTTTGAGAAGGCCATTTTATACCATGAACTTTACTCATTCGGCATTGGACTGTGAATTCCACTCAGGAATCAAAACCCACCACAAGAGATTAGGTTTTTATTCCTCTGGTTAAGGCTCTGTTCAAACTTGAGTTCCTGAGATGAAAAGACATTTCTAACACTCTGTGCTACAGTCCCCAGTGGACAGCAGCATTTATTTACACAAAGCAGCAATCACAATGGAAATGAAATAACTGGGATAATTAGGTGACAGAATTGGAGCACGGAAAGATTTTAATAGACAATATCTGTGGCATAAATCTTGTAGCATTCATCTTAGGGCATTTACAATTACTTTAGGAGCATTTGTAATGTGCGGTGAACTTGGATCAGAGGTCAGGTAAAAGTAAACTCAGTTAGATTTCACAAGTTTAGCATCTACAGCTGCCTGAAAAGTATCGGTTTAGAAAGCTAAATCTCAATAAACTGATTAAATTGTAACAAAACAACATATACCAGACAATGGCTCCATAGGTCAGTGCAAAACAAACAGACCAAACTAATGCAGATTTTGGCCTTGTCCCATTAAGGTCCCATTCCATTGTAATTAAGGGGCCCATTCAGCCTTTGTTCACTAATATCCCTGCAGTTATTGGCAAGACCAACATTTAAAACAATATAAATTGCTGCCTGTTACTATTGGATCAACATAATTGTGCTATACATTTTTTGATGTACAGCAGCATAATTTTATTTCCCAATTCCGGAATAGTTGTTGCTTGACATCAATATTCCCACAAGATGACTGAAAAGAAGCTTACTAGACAGAACTTGTTTTGGATCTTTTCCAGTTAACTGTTTACATAAGGCCAGAGCAATGTTTACCAGATATCAAATTTAGTCCAAGACAAACAGAAGAGTTTGTCAGCTAAATCACAGAGTTACAGCCTAGGTGTTCTGCTTATTTGTATTGGGCAGTGAGAAATCTCTACTCACTGGTTTCAGGGTGAAGGGAGTTTTATTAACTTTTAGCTGGCAAGGGAGGACTGTCTACAAGTGGAAGTGTAATAATTTTTCTTTGACTGACATTTGGCATTGTTCATCCAAAGCAGGAATAATATTCATATAAGGACACAGTTCCACCATCGGTACCAGTTTGAGAACTTCTCACAGAAATGAATAGTTAGCCAGCCCCAGGTTCTTCCTATCAAGTGCTGGATGGTGAAAATAGGGTTCTCCATACAAGTCAATGCTTGCCTATGAAAACAGAATTTAAATATTGCTAAAGAGAGGCACAAAGTTGAAGCTTTTTGTCTTGCCTTATCAAAACCTGCAGCCACACCAGGAAAGGGAGCACCAATTTATACAGCATGAGATAGGGTGCTGGTTGGTTGGACCATGGTTGGCATGGAGAAGTAGCTGGATCTATGTTCAATCTTAGTTAGTTTATTAACGTTAGATCAGGCAGGTAGGCAGGCATGGGGATGCCAGAGGGATTGGCAGGGTTTTTTAACCTTTTCTCATTGAAAAGGAGTGCAAGATATGTACAAACACCTTTTGCCAACACTGTGGATTCTGTGTATGAATATATGCAGCCGTTAGCACATGCAAATGAGTACCATAAGACCATAAGACCCTGTGAACCTGATTGATAAATCAGTTTCTGGCGTAATTCCTCGCATAGTCTGGATTGTTAATGTTGACCAATAGCTGAATAATTTCTAGTGCTGGACATTATGTTCTGAGTTTTGCAAGCACGGGTTGATTGAATACGTTTGGCATGTTGCCTGCTATGGACTGTGAAAGGAATATGTTGTTGGATACAGTCCATTGGTTGGTGGAACATACAACCTACATGGCTGATATCAGACTGGCCCTGAAACTCATATACCCCATGACTCATTTGTGAGGTCAGCAGAACATCTTTGTGTTCTGACAGTCGTGGAGGTTAGTGTAGAATGGCACTTGTGTGCTTACTGTAAAGTTGCAGTAGGAATTGGTTAACCTCACCGGTTACTCAAATGTTTGAGACATCCTCCCTTTTCAGGATAGTCTGAGGTGGATTGGGCACTTCTCAGGACCATGACTAAGGGTCCTTTCATACGTCTGCACAAGAGACAGTGGGGGATAATTTGGTCAAGGAAGTAATAACCAATCAGTGTAATTTTGAGATACATTTTGGAGATCAGTGGTCATTCCATTGAGGTCATGTTTCAAAGGCAACCACCAAAGATGTTGACAACAGCTGGGCCTAAAGGTGATCCCATGGCAACACCATCTATGTGGGTGTTCATGACAGAGTGATCAAATGCACATGACTTTAACTGCTTCCAGGAATGGTACATGAATGAAGAGGTTAACATGTTGAAAGAGCACATGGACATGGTATTGCTGTCAAGATGTAACAACTATATATCTGAACAAAAATGTATATGACTGGAGAAACTGGTCTTCTCATGCTACAACTTTAGGTTAAGCACAGGAGTGGCATTTTTCTATTTACCATCAAGCCACAAAGATGCTCTGCCTTCAACACAAATGAGGAATGTGGTATATGAGTTTCAGTGCTAGTGTGATGCCAAGTACATGGACTGAACATCTCAGTGACTGATGGACCACATCCTTTGACTGTCTGCACTGGGTAACATGTTGACCATGCTCAATTAGCCTGTACTTGCAAAACCATTTCTAGCATTAGATTCAGTCCAGCTATTCAACAATATTTGAGCACTAAATAATCTAGGCTACGGATTACAACAAAATCCAATTGATGATTATGAGTTAGACTAGCTGTGCATTTAATCTGCACATTCTAGAAGCTGTATACTTCTACATCCAGGACTTTGTTCTGTGCAGGGGAAAAGGAGTCTGTTCTGGTGTTACACTTTTTTCACTGAAGAAGGATTATGGAGACTGCCAATCTTTGCTGCATTTGCCATGGCAACACTCTGACTAATCAGAGTCCATCTGCCGGGTCTGAGATTAATCAATTAATTAAAATTGACAGTTAACAAATCCAGGTGCATCTGCATGTTAACTATGGTTCAAATGCTTCAACTCTGTGCCTCTTATTAGTTTAAGTGAATTATTGTAAATGTTTAAGCAATATAAGTTGATCCCCAACATTCAAGACAGCTACATTACAGGTTTTAGACAGAGACATAAAAACCTGCAGATGGTGGAATCCAAGATGGACGGCATGCGGCTGGATGAACACAGCAAGCTGGGCAGCATCAGTCAACAGAAATTGAAGATATTGGCAAGAGTTGGACCTAAAGGGGATCCCATGGCAACACCATCCATTGACTCTGCTGTGTTACTTTCCTTTTTACCACCCATTTAAGAACAAGTTATATAATCTACCATTGGCCCAATGCTGAACAGTTGGAATTCAATATCATAATTTAATTCCTGCTTTTACAGGTTTATTATCAGAGCCAGATTTTTGGACAGTGCGGGCAGTTAAACTTGAAAAAGCCAAGAAGTGATGAGTAAACAACAAATGCAAACAAATGCAAAAAGTAATCAAAACTTTATTTGAATTTATTCAAGCTGATGTTTAACAATTATTATCATGATGGTCAGCAATATCTAAAATTATGAGTTACCTTTTAATCTTGGAATAGTGCAATTTCAGTCCTTATTTGGGTCCAAGACCAATATTATTCTCTATATTCAACTGTTACATGTAAGTTCTACAGCTAGTAGTATTTGATAAAATGTAGAATGGCATAATCATTTGCATTTATTGCTTAAATGAATGTAAGTCTGTTTAATTGTGAATTATTATGTGGTACACACAGTTGTTCAGTTATTCACAAGGCTTTTTATAAACTGTGACAATCAAAGAGGAATTTTTCTTCTACCGTTGTGAAGTTGTTATAAAAGAGAGTTGAAGTGGGAGTTTTTGTGATTGCCACAACAAAATGGATTCCACACAAATTAAGACGTTGCTGTAAGAGGATCTCATAGATTTTTCAAAATTCAAAATGGCAAAACACCATTGTCCAGTTCGCCGGCAGCAAACTGTATATGGAGAGGGAATCAACGCATTTGATTATTAAACATTTTAGTATTTATCTCATTTTTATTCTGTTTCTTATGTTCCTGTATGTTGTTTGAATTGTAATAAACACAGCAGTACTCTTAACTTGCAACACTGTTTGGTGATATTCCAGTTTTAGTTTCAATCAAAAGCAAATATGGAAGAGTGAAACAAAAGCAGAAATTGTTGGAAAAGCTCAGCAGGTCTGGCAGCATCTATGGAGCGAAGTCAGAGTTAATCGTTCAGGTCAAGTGACTCTTCCCCGAAATAGTAACTCTGAATTCTCTCCACAGATGCTCCCAGACCTGTTGAACTTTTGCAGCAATTTCTGTTTTTATAGCATCCACAGTTCTTTCAGGGGTTTTTATGAAAGAACTGAATTTGTGTCCAGATATGTAAATTTTAATCCATTCACTTCATGTAATTATTAGTCATTAATCACAATCTCAGCAATGTAGCAGGATAGCATTTTGATTACTCCAATTTCAGAAGTAATTGGAAAGGAAGACAGTGATTTTAAGACTCAAGGTGTCGTATGGATTCTGAGAATAACAATGGAATTGATTGCTCAACATCAAATTATTCCATATGCATATCCTGCTTTGTTTCAAGTCTGTGTCAAGCCTTTCCAAATCAGGGAGAACGAGAAGACGGTTCATTTACATTAAATCTTAAAGGAGCTAAGTAGAAATGTGACATTTCCATTTCTCAAGAAAGAAGCCTTTTTAAAAGTTAACAGTTTCGGCAAATTACAATCAGTTTTGTCCTATAATCACTGATGAATCAGTTCCATTATTATTTATAACTCAAACCAAAGGTGAAAGGATAAGATGCAACTTCAGCTGTGTTAATAAGCCTGTGTTACCCAGGCTGCTAAAGATCACTGTGTAAATGATAAAACAATACCATTTCTATCATTGATTAAAGGTGTAGAGCCTTCCCTCTGTCAAACCCATGCATCCACAGAAGCCACTGACCATGTGGAACAATACTGGACTTGCACCCAAACAACAAATATGCTCTTTGAAGTCTTCAATTATTAGCATAGTATTTTTGATCAGCTATGCTCACGTATAAACCTGTTCATGCTCATATAAAACAAAGGAATGCAGCATGGTTACAGTAGAGCATTTGTATGTGAACTTCACCTATTTCAAATTCTTCAGTTTAATTACATTAAAAAGTAGTTTCATTCGATTATTAAGAATGAAACTATACTCTATCCAATCTCTGGATATGATGTACAGACAATGGGCCAGACAGAAGCTGTATCAAAAAAACTAAGTAGTTTGCATAGTTTTAGTTTGATACAATTTCCCCTGAATTCCATCATAATTGGAACTCTCTTTCAAAAACCGCTTGAGAGTCTTGAATAAATATCTATGTTCCAAATTTGACCAGTGACAGGCTAGAATATAGAATAATTGAATAGTTTAAAATTAGGTCTAATTGGTTTAGTTTCTGATAGGATATTCAATATGCTGCAAGTCCCAATAACCTTTTCTGCTATATAAAAGGAGCAATTATATTTGCATAGAAAAACAACTTCTAAGAATTTTTGAGAGCAGAATCAGTTAGAGACTCCTGAGAGAGAAAAAATGCACTAGAAATTTCTCAGAAGCTGTTATTATTGTCGGCTCCCACAGTGGAAGAACTTTGCAATTCACTGAACAGATCTTTGCATGATAGATGGATGAGTGACAATGAATCAGCAACATCTTTTACATTTCTTCCATATTTCCAGTAACTTTATTTGTAGTATTGCATTGTACTTGGTGTATAACTTCCAATGAACACAGAGGGAAAAATAGCTTGTTTTAAATAACTTTATTTCAGATGATTTAGTACAAAAAAAACACATTAATGATTACATCTCCATAACTACATGGCATTCCTAAGTCCAGAACAGTCCACTTTACACAATTTGTTAAATACTTGGCATCACTTCATTGTGATATCATTAAAACAACCATTCAGGATAGTGGGAAACTATGCAGAGGTTTTATTTGAACAGGCCCCATTTTTGTTACTGAGTTTGTTTTCTTATAAGATTTCAATTATTGGAAATTCTTTCCATACATTACGATTGCATTTCTCCAGCCAACGTTTGTAAAATATTATCACATTTTGATTTCCATTTTGATTAGACTTATAAAGCTGATAACACTGTGTATCCTCTCAGTAAAAGTTATTATGATGACGGGTCAGAATCTCAAGGTCTGAGGTCATTTTTCACCTTAAATTGCAATATGTGTGTTTTTTAAAGAGGACTGATATAGAGAACATTACTACAGATATAAAAGACTTCTGTGTGGGACTGATGGGAAATAATACCTAAACATATCAAAAGAACTTTAAACAGACTGGACTGTGATTAATCTCCCCAGACTCATCAGCAAGTTATGTCCCAAAATACAAATTTTGTGTCTTTCCATTTGAAGAAAACACAAAAACAGTGGCTTAATCAGCCACTTTCAACTCTACTGACATTGACTAGTGGGACTGTACATTCTGCATTTGAGCGTTTATGTGCTGTGAAATCACAGTTAAGAACTCTTACCAAATGCCGCAATGTTGCAGTAAGAGGCTCTCTCATTCCAATTGCTGTAAACCAGTTAAAAAGAGTCAAGACAAAGGAAACCCAATAGGCAGACAAAGCCAAGTATCTCAAATAATAAGCAAAACTAAGGATTGTGAAACTGACTATTTATTTAGAAACATCAACGCTAACAGGAGCTTCTGCTGTAGCAGCAGCAACCTTCAACTTAGCTCTTCTTGAACAATTAACATTGATCCACATAGCTTTTTAATTTATTTTTTATTGTTTTGGACTCCGCTCTTAATTCTAGCCTGTGTCTATGTGTGTTGTCTGACTAATTCTTCTCATATTTAGTAATTAATAAGCTCACTCTTTCAGTGTTAATTCAAGAAAGCCCAGTGAAATTGGCTCCTTTTAAGTTCATTGGGTCTGGGAGGCAAGTATTTACAAGGAAAGGGATCCTGCTTAAATTAATCTTGTTGCAACCAGCTGAGAACTGGGTGAACATAGAAGAGGATCTAGTTTGGCTCTCTGCAGCTGGGAGCTTGACTGTTTGGGGTATCCCATCTGGAACTGAACATGTTATGGGGAACCTTGCCCACGTCTGGCCGAAGCAAAATAAATATGCAAAAGAATGCCAGCTGGATCTGTAAGAGAAGCACAATTTGTTTCCAAGCAGGGCTAATGTGTTAATGCAATTTGCTTTCAATTTTATTTCATTGCAACTATTGCTACAAAGCTATTGATTTTTTATAAAATAAAGTTTCCCATTTTCTTATTCTTCCAAAACCACTTTGCCTAAATTTGGTAATTCAGTAGAAATCAAGCTCAAAGTTCCTCTAGGCTTTGAAAATCCCTTTTTTTGTTCTATTTCCCACTCAGTCTTATTTGTGTATCGCAAAGTGTTACATCTACCACAAACCACAATAATTTGACAGTGACATAGAATGTGAAATATAGGGGAATTTGGATGGTTTTGCAGCTAAAAATGGATTCATCTTCAAAAAATATTTTAAGCATAGTGTCTTGGTCACCACCGAGAGTAATCCATTTAAAATGTTTGTAAATAACTTTAAAAATAAGTGCAAAATCATTTGTTGGCTTCATTGGTATCAAATAGTCCATTTCATAGTTAATTATCCCTTGATAATCAGTACTTTTAAACTATGCTTGCTTTGCACTTGCATCAAGAAATAAAGATCAGTTTTTGGAGACTCCTTGAAGACCTCCAAACAGATGCAATTAGAGCAGTTTGATCTGGGGATAAGGCCAATTTTGTGGTTGGGGTCCAAGGGGATTTTTAAAACTAATCATTAACAGCACAAAAAGTTGAGGAAACTCAATTAGTGCTGAATGTAACTTGTCCTTAAATTCCTTGATTTTAGTACTGTTTGGCTGCTTTCAGGAAAATTGCACTGAATAAATATAATGTAGTGTAGGAGAAAATCCTAGCCCCTATTGTATTTCAAGTTCCTTTGAACATTTCATGATTATGCATTTTAAATATTCACTGTACTAACTTTTTCAGGACCCACTGATAGGATTTTCAGGTTTTTGTTTCCATTATTAAAAATGAAAAAAAGTCATATTGTCTGCCTTCAGTGCTAGAGTTTTCAAAACTCAAAACATAACAGCTGCAGTAATCATGCAATCCAATGTGTGTTGCTTGATGTCTAGGCTCACCATTTTCCAAATTGTTTTCCAAGCATCACAAATTACACCTAGCATGCCAGCTGGGCATACTTCGGTCATAGCTCTTATGTGACAATTATACATGAATGGCTTGTTGTTAGAGCCATATTTGCAGTATGATGTACATTTTTGAGCCTCTAAAATAACTTTGAAGGGCAAAAGCTCACTTGATTGAAAGCCCATTATCGAGTTTGAACATCTATCTCCTGCAGTACTGAGCCTGTAGAGTTTATTACGGACAGACCACGTGGCTGAAACTTGCCAACTGCTTCTCTAAAAACCCACAAACTACAATCTAGAAAGACAAGAGCTGCAAACTCATGTGAACCTTAATAATTTCTAGTTTTCTTTCACCTCCCCACCCAAGTTGTAAAACATACTGCCTTCTATACAGAGCTAAGATCATTTTGGATCATCTTCACCACATAGAGATCATGAAGACCCACAATCCATCTTCAAGGATAACACAATAGACAATTCATGCCGGCCCTGCCAGCAACGTCCAAGTAAATAAACTTTTAGGCATTTTTTTTTAATCATTAGATTGCTTAACACAGTCACAGTCAGGAAGAGAATTTAGAAACCTTACTTTTTGTAAAAAAAGCAGCAAAATGGAAAGTAGAGGTCGATCACAGACAGCACTCTCAAAGAGGAACTAACCATCTCATCATGAAAGCACGATTAATTTAGAGGAAGGATTGGCACAAATACTAAAGAGAATTGTTGCTGGATGCTGAATAGGCTATGAAAATGTTGATTGTGGAATGCAATGGAGGTTGAATAATTTGGACTAATAATGAATTTTCCACACAATTGCTTGCCAATAATCAGGAAGCATTTTACTATTTCCTTTGTTTGAACTGTTACTGGTGACTATTTCAGGAGGTTAAATAAATTAGTGAAACTGATGCTTTAAACAATATAATGTTGCAAAGAAGATTGTTTTTCTTTTTATATATTTGTCGGTTGTCATGTTTTTATTTAGAGGAAATCAAGCCACGAACTTATTGATAAATCAAAGTAAAGAAAACTTTGACAACAAGTAAATAATTGAGCAAATGTCAACACATTAGAACATTAAACTGGCAACAATAATGAAAGACAATATTAACACTCTTGATCATGGAAGAGTGGTGCAGTGCAGTTTAGTTTGTAGCGGGTCAATTCTACATTAAGATTAAAGTATCCAATAAAAAATATCAGCTTGGATTTCTTCTTGAATGCATCTGGTTTCCTGGAAACCATGCAGAGGCAGCTGACCATGTGATTCTGTGGGAGGCTTCCCACTGGAATTCTCAATCTTTATACCTGTAGGTTACCTTGGACAATATATAAGTAGATGAGGCTCAATTCTAGATTCATTTTCTTTCTTACATTTTCTGTCTTCGGCGGAAATAGCGTCATAGGAAAAGAGGCATTTTATTGTAACCCAAGTGACATAGACAAACCTATTGATTTGCTGCCCAGATTTAATCAGAAAAGACTTTTTAATCTATAAGTGTAAATTGTGCTGGTGAAATTGTGTGTCATGCCATTCCTGCGAATCCTGGCTCCCATGCTGTGTCTTGTCATCTATGTCAGATGCCTTGAGGAAGAAAATGCCATCAAAACTATCTCATCCTTGATGATTGATCTCTCTGATTGGATTGTCAAACATTGAAATGTATTGCTGTCTTTTCAGTTTACCCGGAAAGATGGTAATTCTGCCTGGCATCATTGCCTCAAAACTGATTTACTTCAAACCTACTAAAGTATAATCAGTTTAAAAAACAGAGTCAGATTCTGTTTGCGTCTATACCTTTCCCAATGGATCCAAAACCAAAAATATGAAGACTATCTTCAATGCTGAAAGGTGTGCATGAGTAGCTGTTGAGTTAGGCTTGGGTTGGTTTAAGTTGCTATGTTTTGTGGCGCTCAAATAATTACCTGCTGTTGTTTCTCTCAAAATACTCAAACATGAAGAGGAGCAAGCTATGAAAGAATTGAGAGTGTGGCGCTGGAATAGCATAGCAGGTCAGGCAGCATCCGAGGAGCAGGAGAGTCAATGTTTCGGGCAAGAGCCCTTCCACAGGTGCCCAAGGAATTCAAACCCACCAAGGAAACTACAGCCTTGCTGGTCTCAACAGGCTGTAATGTGAAAGCAAGGATCAGCTGACACACTCACATGTGAGATGGGCTTCGAAGCAACAGCAAGTATTTGAACCATTTGGTAGGTTTGTCTATTAAAGGTCATAGCTGGAAAAGTGAAAATATGAAGAATTCATGATGAATACCACCTGACCCTATTATAATCAAGACAGTTGTATTTGTATGATTATCCATCTTGGTTATTGCGTATACATTCAATTTGATCACTATCTAATCCTAATCAGATCTAATGTGATCATCATAATTTGTTACATTTATGATATTGATCAGTACTAAACCTTTCATACAGACACTTTCAGACCTATTTACATCATCTACCACAAGCTTCTTTCCCTGTTAATATTATGTATTTATGTACGTAATTACATTAACCATTGTTCCATCTCCCCTCAAGTCTCTGACTTTATAAATTTAGGAGATCTGGGTGCTTTATCATTCCCCAAAAATGCCTTCTCTTCAGACTTAGAGGGCCAGTAGATTTCTCAGTGGAATACTGTGAATACTTTGATTATATTTGTGATAGTTTGTGATCTGTACATCCCTCTAAATTGGAGAACCCACACTGTCTTGTGTTTTCTCTCTGAGAACTTCTTTTCTGGTGAGCCAGAATTCTGAATCTTTGAAAGAGACAATTACTTAGTTGCAGGATCTTGCACCTTTGGACACTGGTCATCCTTTCTCAGAATGATAGCTTCCATGGAACTGTTTGTAGGACAGCTTCAATCTGTATCAGTAGATTTCTATTCTCAATCAGCCTATAGCCCCGTGCTGAACTATGTAGACTGTTTACTTGTTGATTGGTTTTGACATTATTGTGAAACCAACGTGTTCCATTCTTCAGTTCTACGCTTCAGGGACTGCTTCTTGCTTGGCATGATCACAGTTACTGATGTTTCCTCCTGGGAAGATAAGAAAACCAAACATGTTTCTTGAACTTGTCTCTTTGAATCACCTCAGCATCTAACATCAATATTGAATCCAACAGGCTTTGCTGTACTCCAAGTCTGATCAGTTAGATCAATCAGGGGAAAACATTTCCATCAAACTAGCATGGTGACATGATCTAATCACATTGACAGCATGAAATAAATGTCACCATAGTTTATCTCAGTGGCTCCTGTTTCTTAGGGGAGCCCTAGGAAACCTTCTGCCAGTTGTATTTTGACCATTTGTTCCTTGGCCAGTTATTTCATGCCTGGCTGTCTCTTGCCTTTAAATAGTTTAACTACTCCTGTCATTTGAAGTAGATTGATGTCAGCATATGTCTTCACATTGAAAAGTGAGAACCCTTGATTATAGGTTTCCTACGTCTGTACTGGAGACTGGTTTGTGGATGCACTTGCATTATTGTCAGTTGTGCTTTTAACGATGTTTTCTTTACCATGACTCGTTAACTGAAGATATAGTGATATTTGCCCCAGTATTGAATTTGATATTTGAGAAGCCCATTCACATAAATAATAGCTTGCCAAAAAACTATATCAGGATCATTCATTTCTCTGTGAATCTTCCATCTATTGTAGCCTGCTCCATCTCAGTAATCTATTTGTGTTGGTAGTGATTCGATTTATTATTTGTCTGTGACTGGAGGGAGTTCTACTTTCGCACATTTTCTGAAAATGAACAAAGGGTTTGTGAGGGTTAAAGCATTCACTGTTAATGGCTGGCCTGCAGCCAGTATCTTCATCCAAACAGGGTGAGAGAACCCCAAACCCACTGGATACTGAAAGACTCATCCTGCTGCAATTGGAATAAAGGAGCCTGTTCAAAAGCCAGGGGGAGTTTGAGACTTAATTTTCTAATGTCCCATATCTGCTGAGTGTGTGAGTTATATAAATGGTACAGAATACACTTTTGGTTGTGTCACTTAGTGACAAACGTGATTTTCTGAAACTTGAAATACAATTTCCCTATACGTAATCAATGTTGATTTTAATTTTTTAATATATTGGCTGAGACTGTTTTCCCTGGAGGCCAAGGGGTGACCTTATAGAGGTTTATAAAATCATGAGGGGCATGGATAGGATAGATAGACAAGGTCTTTTCCCTGGGGTGAGGGAGACCAGAACTAGAGGACATAGGTTTAGGGTGAGAGGGGAAAGATATGGGAGTCCAGAACTAGAGGGCATAGGTTTAGAGTGAGAGAGAAAAGACATAAAAGAGACCTAAAGGATAACTTTTTCACACAGGATGGTGCATGTATGGAGTGAACTGCTAGAGTAGGTGGTGAAGGCTAGCAAAATTACAGCATTTAAAAGGCATCTGGATGGGTATATGAATAGGAAGGGTTTAGAGGGATGTGGGCCGGGTGCTGGCAGGTGGGACTCGATTAGGTTGGGATATCTGGTTGACATGGATGGGTTGAACTGAAGGGTCTGCTTCCAAGCTGTACATCTCTATGACTCTATATATATCATGCCTTGTAAATTGTAATCTTTACATATAAACACAAAATCTGTTGTGATGACTGCAGCATACCTATTCCAACGTCTTCATCCTACATCTGGAAAACTGGCCCCAAACAGTCAGAATTTTGTACTGGGACAAGATGGCAGAGGCAAGTCTCCTGACCCGAAAACAGGGCCATGACAGAGCTGGGCCTTATGTAGGGAATACACCTCAGGCTTGATGTGAGAGGAGAGCCTCGAAGGAGCTGCTGCTCGGAGACAGCAAGTAGGTCAAAGTGTTCTGCTGCTGGGAAGAGACATCAATCAAGAAACAAGTGAACACTTACAAGAATCGTGTCCAACTGATTGCAGACAGGAGGGACCCATCAGAAAATATAGACATTGCTGCAGCCTATATACCCTGTAATGAAGGAGTACTCTCCACGAAGCTAAGGCTAGAAACATTTCACAGAACACCAACCTTGGCACTATCACAATGCAGTACATTGTTTTGACTCAGATTACCATACTGTGTCAGGGATAATCTAATTGATTCCATTGGTGGACACCACATGAAGAACATAGAACATAGAACATTACAGCGCATTACAGGCCCTTCGGCCCTCGATGTTGCGCCACCCTGTCATACTAATCTGAAGTCTATCCCACCTACACTATTCCATGAATGTCCATATGCCTGTCCAATAACGACTTAAATGCACTTAAACTTGGCGAATCTACTACCGTTGCAGGCAAAGCATTCCATGCCCTTACTACTCTACCTTCACCTTCCGCCCACAGTGACCAATCACAATGGATTTTACAGAGCTGCCCTGTCGTTGAGGTGTTGTACCTTGTCCCATGTTGTTTCCTGCCTGGATGATCTTTGATCTGTGTTGGTGAAGGAGTCATACATGAGCCTCAATATGTCTACTTCCCAAGATTTCTGAGTTTTGAACGCGCCCACTACATTCCTGCTGGCTACCTATCTGAATGGGCTTGCAGCATTCTGTCCCCTCTTCTGGTCATACACGGTTTGCAAAGATGCTTCCTCACTCCCACAGTCTGCACACTCTGCCTGAACCCACTTTGTGAATTGCACAAGTCCAACCCCATTCTGCTACAAGGGTTTACTCAACAACTTAGCCCCTCCCCACTCCCATGGTCTACACAGTATCCTCCATTACCCCATGAATAGCCAATCAGTTGCCGAGTTACTGTGATGTTAGTTTTCCGAGAGGGATGGCAGCACAATGCAAATCAACCAGCAACACATAAGGCTTGATTCTTTGGGCTAAGTTTCCGATGCACTAAGAGAGCAAGTAAACTTCCATGAGGTGCAGCCTAGTCCAGCGTGTAAGCTGAGTGCATGGTCCTGTGCACAGAGTGTCCCTACTGTAGCCTGTTCAAGGCTAATTGCTGCTACATCCTGCAAGGTAGGTCTGTGCTGCCAGACTGAATTGCCAATGCATCAGAGAATCATCAGGATGTTCATAATGAGTTGGCAGATGTCAGATACCAACGTCGGGGTGTGTGTGCCTTGTGCCCATTGATGGTGCCCTAGGCTGTAATTTGGCAGCAGGCAACATGGTTGACTCCAGCAGATATGTGCTCTGGTTTCCTTATCAAGATTGGTATATGAAAGAGTGAATATTAATGAACCGAGTTGAGACATTACTAAGACCTTTAACAAATTAATCCTTGTCAGTTGCTATATCAGTGAGAAACTCACCAGGATACTTGTCAAAAGGATAAAAGATGGTGTGCTATGATCTTGATGATCAGATAGGTTTTGCCCGAGTTCTGAACTGATTTCCCCTGCGCATCCCGCCAAACATAGCCCACATCATCAGATCCCTAGAAGATTTGCTGTTCAAAAATTAGCTTCCCTACACATGGTCTGCCTTGTGCGTTAATAGCACAATGCATCATTCCCATACAGCTAATTTTCAACAAAAGTCAACAGTAAATACTCTGCCAACAAGTTGTCACAGATATGCTCGAGAGATGAATATATCACCAACTTCCTATGATCTTGGAACATAATTGCAAGTTCTACAGGCATTCAGAGTAGTTGAGTGGTAATTATGCATCGTTGTCACCCAACCATTAGAAAGTCATTAGCAACTTTTTGGAGTAATTTCTTTGCAGCAGTAAACCAAGACTGCAAATCAAAATATTTAATACGGTACTTTCTAGTTTTATGCAGGTCAGGAAAATGTTTGCTGATTCTGGTGAATATTTATCCATTTCAAGGTCTTTGTTTCATTGTACACTAACATCAGAAATTTCCTCAGGCCTCTCCCAGTCCACCAACAAGAAGGTATTTGCAGAAAGTCAGAATTATTCTGTTCATGGAAGCAAGCAATCAGGAATGGCGACAGCATTGAAGAGGCTGGTCCCAGGGAGTCCAGAACCAGGGGTCACAGTTTCAGAACATGGGGCAGGCCATACAGGACTGAGGTGAGGAGAAATTCTTTCACCCAGAGACTGGTGAGCTGCGGATTTCACTAATGGGCATTGTCAAACCATTAGCTTCACCATGTCCTTGTAACTATTACAACCAACTCACAGCCTTTCAGGACATTATGTTGCAGCTCAGGGACACTTGTAGCTTACCTGCTTCTGCCAGATCATTGTCCCTGATGGTCAAGTGGTTAGGATTCAGTGTTTTCACTGCTGCGGCCTGTGTTCTATTCCTGGTCAGGGCATCAGATTTTATGTGCTGAAAACTTTGAAAAGCAGAAGGATAGATAAATCCCATGGGTCAGACGAGGTATACCTTAGGTTACTCTAAGGTGCGAGGGAAGAGATCACTTGTATTGTTGACTGGAGTAGTGCCAGAAGATTGGAGGGTGGCAAATGTCATTCCCTTGTTCAAGAAAGGAGACAGGAACAACCCTGGGAATTACAGACCAGTCAGTCTTATATCAATGTGGGCAAATTGTTGGAGAGGATTCTGAGAGACAGGATTTTTGATTACTTGGAAAACCATAGTTTGGTTAGAGATAGTCAGCATGGCTTTGTGAGGGGCAGGTCATGCCTCACAAGCCTTGTTGAACTCTTTGAGGATGTAACAAAACACATTGATGAAGGCAGAGCAGTGGATGTGGTGCACATAGATTTTAGCAAGGCGTTTGATAAAGTTCCCCATGGTAGGCTCATTCAGAAAGTAAGGAGGCATGGGATACAGGGAAACCTATCCATCTGGATACAGAATTGGCTGGCCCATAGAAGACAGAGAGTGGTGGTAGATGGAAAGTATTCAGCCTGGAGCTCGGTGAGTTGTGGTGTTCTGCAGGGATTGATTCTGGGACTTCTGCTCTTTGTGATTTTTATGAATGACGTGGATGAGGAAGTGCAAGGGTGGGTTAGTAAGTTTTCCAATGACACAAACGTTGATGGAGTTGTGGATAGTGTGGAAGGCTGTTGTAAGTTGCAACAGGACTTTGACAGGATGCAGAACAGGGCTGAGAGGTGGCAGATGGAGTTCAACCTGGAAAAGGGTGAAGCCATTTACTTTCAAAGATCAAATTTGAATGCAGAATACAGGGTTAAGGGCAGGAATCAGTGTGGAGGAACAGGGGGATCTTGGGGTCCATGTCCATAGATCCCTCAAAGTTACCAACCAGTTTGATAGGGTTGTTAAGAAAAATGTATGGTGTGTTGGCTTTCATTAGCAGGGGGATTGAGTTTAAGAGCCATGAGGTTATGCTGCAGCTCTATAAAGTCCTGGTTAGACAACATTTGGAATATTATGTTCAGTTCTGGTCACCTCATTATAAGGAATGATGTGAAAGCTTCAGAGAGGGTGCAGAGGAGCTTTACCAGGATGCTGCCTGGACTGGAGGGCATGTCTTATGAAGAAAGGTTGAGGGAGCTAGGGCTTTTCTCATTGGAGTGAAGAAGGATGAGAGGTGACTTGATAGAGGTGTACAAGATGATGAGAGGCACAGAGAGAGTGGATAGCCAGAGACTTTTTCCCAGGGTGGAAATGGAAATCATGAGGGGGCATAATTTTAACGTAATTGGAGGAAGGTTTGGGGAGATGTCAGAGGTCAGTTCTTTACACAGAGAGTGGTGGGTGTATGGAATGCACTGCCAGCAGTGGTAGTAGAGTCAGATAAATTCGGGACATTTAAGTGACTCTGGGATAGGCACATGGATGATAGTACAATGAAGGGTATGTAGGTTAGAGTAGGATAAAAGGCCGGCACAACATCGACAACTGAAGGGTCTGTACTGTGTTGTAATGTTCTATGTTCTAAAGTGTATCTAACACAAGAAGCTGGTTCGACCCCATTTGGAGACGGTGAGCAGATCTGGACACCACCCTTGGGAAGGATATGTTGGCCTTGGAGGGAGAACAAGAGTGATACCTGAACTTCAGGGGCTAAGTTATATGGAGAGATTAGACAAATTCGGCCTTTTTTCTGTAGAATTTAGAAGGTTAAGGATAGATCTGATTGAAGTCTTCAAGATATTAGCAAGATAATAATGATAAATTGTTTCCACTGGCTGCGTATTCTAGAATAAGGATAATTTGGGTCAGACTGTTCAGGAGAGATAGAATCATAGAGAGGTACAGCAGGGAAACGGACCCTTCGGTCCAACTTGTCCATGCCGACCAGATATCCCACCCAATCTAGTCCCACCTGCCAGCACCCAGCCCTTATCCCTCCAAACCCTTCCTATTCATATATACATTTAGATGCAGTTTAAATGGTGCAATTGTACCAGCTTCCACCACTTCCTCTGGCAGCTCATTCCATACACGTACCACCCTCTACGCGAAAACGTTGCCCCTTAGGTCTCTTTTATATGTTTCCCCTCTCATCGTAAACTTATGCCCTGTAGTTCTGGACTCCCCCACCCCAGGGAAAAGACCTTGTCTATTTACCCTTTCTATGCCCTTCATGATGTTATAAACCTCTATAAGGTCACCCCTCAGCCTGCAACGCTCCAGGGAAAACAGCCCCAGCCAATTCAACCCCTCCCTGTAGCTCAAATCCTCCAACCCTGGCAACATCCTTGTAAATCTTTTCTGAACCCTTTCAAGTTTCACAAAATCCTTCCCATAGGAAGTAGACCAGAATTGCACACAATATTCCAACAGTGGTCTAACCAATGTCCTGTACAGCCGCAACATGACCTCCCAACTCCTGTACTCAATACTCTGACCAACAAAGGAAAGCATATCAAACGCCTTCTTCACTATCCTACCTACCTGCGATTCCACTTTCAAGGAGCTATGAACCTGCGCTCCAAGGTCTCTTTTTCAGCAACAGTCCCTCAGACCTTACCATTAAGTGTATAAGTCCTGCTAAGATTTACCTTTCCAAAATGCTGTACCTCACATTTATCTAAATTTAACTCCTTCTGCCACTCCTCAGCCCATTAGTCCATCTCATCAAGATATCATTATAATCTGAGGTAACCTTCTTCGATGTCCACTACACCTCCAATTTTGGTGTAATCTGCAAACTTACTAACTGTACCTCTTATGCTCACATCCAAATCATTTATATAAATGATGAAAAGTAGCGGACCCAGCATCGATCCTTGTGGCACTCCACTGGTCACAGGCCTCCAGTCTGAAAAACAACCCTCCACCAGCACCCTCTGTCTTCTACCTTTGAGCCAGTTTTGTATCCAAATGGCTAGTTCTCGCTGTATTCCAGTGAGATCTAACCTTGCTTACCAGGCTCCCATGGGGAACCTTTTCGAACGCCTTATTGAAGTCCATATAGATCACGTCTACCACTCTGCCCTCATCAATCCTCTTTGTTACTTTTTCAAAAAACTCAATCAAGTTTGTGAGACATGATTTCCCACACACAAAGCCATGTTGACTATCCCGAATCAGTCCTTGCCTTTCCAAATACATGTACATCCTGTCCCTCAGGATTCCCTCCAACAACTTGCCCACCACCGACGTCAGGCTCACTGGTCTATAGTTCCCTGGTTTATTCTTATCACCCTTCTTAAACAGTGGCACCACGTTTGCCAACCTCCAGTCTTCCGGCACTTCACCTGTGACAATCGTTGATACAAATATCTCAGCAAGCTCTGCACGGTGGCTTAATGGTTAGCACTGCTGTCTCACAGAGCCACCGACCTAGTTCGATTCCACGCTCAGGCAACCATCTGTGTGGAGTTTGCTCATTTTCCCCATGTCTATGTGGGTTTCGTCGCACAGTCCAAGGGTATGCAGGTTACGATGGATTGGACATACTAAATTATCCCATAGTGTTCAGGGATGTAAAGGCTAGTTGGCATAGTCATGCAGGGGTAAGGGGATAGGGTGTGAGGTCTATGGAGGGTTGGTGCAGAACCAATGGGCCCAAAAGCCTGTTCCCTCATTGTGGGGATTCTGGATGTTTGGAACTCTCTTCTACAAGTGGCAGTGGAAACTAGATTAGTTTTTCATTTTAAATTTGATATAGATAATTTTTTGTTCAACAGAGGTATTATGGGATATAGAGGCAAAAGGCAGGTAAATGGAGACAGATCAGCCATAACCTCATTGACTGGTGGAACAGTCTCGAGGGGCTGAATGCCCTACTCCTGTTCCTCTGAAGCTCTTGAAAGAAATGAACATCTCTGATCCACTTGAGAATGGAAAGCAGCACAAGTCACTCTTGACAAAGTAAGTCACAGGCTCAGACTCAGCCTGATAGTCAAGGGCACCCATACCAACCACTCTTTGCCATGAAAACATTGATCTTTTTTATATGGTCTTGGGATGTGAGCTTCACGGGCTTGGGCAGTATTTATTGCCACCCCTAATTGCCCAGACTCATCCATACTGTATTCCTGATGAAGGGCTTTTGCCCGAAACGTCGATTTTCCTGCTCCTCGGATGCTGCCTGACCTGCTGTGCTTTTCCAGCACCACTCTGATCTTGACTCTAATCTCCAGCAATCTGCAGTCCTCACTTCCACCTACACATCCATACTGTAGGGTAGCCTGGTGTCACATGTCGGGCCAGACCAGGGAGCAATGGCAAACTTTCTTTTCAGACTTTTTTTTAAAATGAACATTGCTAGTGTTTGTTTTGTCATCACTGGGCTAACTTTTTAATTCCATATTCTTATTCGATTCAAATTTCACCATCTGCCGCGGTGGGATCCGAACTCATGTCCCCAGAACATTCACCGGGGGTTACTAAATTATTAGCTCAGTGACATTACCACTGCTGGCCTGCCTCCCCTCTTCCTTTCTTCCTTGCACCTTCCCGTTGAGCCCTTAACCTTCCTACACAGCTCTTTGACTTATGTCTTCATCTGTTAACGTTACCATCTGATCACTAACCCTGCAGTTTCATCATGCTAACCATCATGCTGAACTCTACCTCCATCATAGCCAAGGAAGTTCTGGCCATCAGCGACCCTTGTCCCCCAAGACCCACGTCCTCCAATGCACTATTTCCACATCCACTTATTGGTTGAATTTTTTCCCATTCATAATTTTTGCCCCCTCTGTATCCCAGCATGCTGCATCCCATCACCAGAATTGACTTCCAGAACTTCCCAATCACAACAATGGCCTGAGAAAACCCCCTTCAGATTCACTGAGAAAACCCCCAGAACTGACCACAGCCGATCTCTCTAACCACCAGCTGGAGAGGCCTGACTGATAATTGAACAGTACCCTGACTGACATCTATGTCATTGCCCGACTGACCTGCCGTCATTCCCTGGAACGGTTGCATTGGATCTGCAGGACTGACTGTGGCCCACAGTCCAGACAATGGTGGAATGACACTTACCTGGGGAAGGAAGCAGTAAACCCAAAGTAATCAAGCCCTTTGATGGATTTGAACACGGGGTGATTATGACAGGTCCATACTTGAGTTGTGTATTAATCAGCAGATATTAATCTTCAGTAGCAGAGACATTGCAAACTTCTGTGAGACATGATTCATCGGGTATCAGTCTGACATACGTCTTCTATAATCCACAGTTCCCTCCATGATCTATTTGAAAGTCGGTAACAAACATAACAAACTGAGCAATCACTGAGAAGGAATTCTGGGAATTCTTGGCACAGAAGCTGAAGTGCATTGTATGATAAATAAATCTTAAATAAAGAATGCTGGTTTCCATTGTTTGTATTTAAGACAATTTGAATTAGCAATGTTTACAAAATCAACATTTATTGCATTCCAATATTAAATTCAAGTAAGAAAATTAAGAAAAAATACAGCAGCTGTCCATGGTTGTGGGGAATGTTTTACAGAGGCAATACTGTGCTGGATTGCAAGTTGCAGTTGACAATAACATTTTACTGTGCTTTTGGTTCTCATTAAGCAAAATGTCCTCGTAAGGAGGCCCAGTGCGGTCAGGGAGGAATGAAACTGAATTGGCGGGCAGATCGGCACCATCAGGAAAGACTGGAAGAAAAGTGGGAATGAAGTGAAAGCAATGGACATACTAGAGAAAGGAATCTTCTATATTCAATACCAATGGACTGTCAGGAATGCAAGGACAGATTTAGGTTGCATGTATACAAGTGGACAAGATGTGGAGATGTCGGTGTTGGACTGGGGTGAACAAAGTCAGAAGTCACATGACAACAGGTTATTGTCCAACAGGTTTATTTGAAATCACAAACTGTCAAAGCGCTGCTCCTTCATCCTGATTTCTGAATAAATGGACAAAGTTGTAATGTGTCAGATTGGTGAGCTATAAACTCAATATTTGTTTGGGAATATGGCGTAGTTCATTTTTATTCTGTCATGGGATGTTGGTGTTGCTGATAAGACCTGGTTACACTTGAAAAGGTGGTTTTGAGATCTTGGATGACTATAGCCTACCTGACATAGACAACAGGATTAATGGAAATGTGCTGAAAAATAGCAAGCATGAAATGCCCAGTATTCAAGGATATACAGTGTTCAGAAAAATAGGGAGCTTGGCTAAAAGTATATATTTGGGAATGCAGGAGCAAATTACTGTGATGCTAGAAACTGTACTGAAAACAAAAAATGCTGGCTATCATAGTGGATCAAGGAACATCCATGGATGTTGCCTGGCCTGCTCTAATCTCCAGCATTTTTTGTTTTCAGTTTATTTGGGAATATATTGACAAGACAAAGACAAAATCCTTCTGATTGGGGTTGAGAAGTAATCAGGATATCATCACATTATTGGGGTATTCCATAGGCCTCCAAACAAAACCTGTTACTTAGGAATGGTGTATGTTATGTAATTTCAATCTGATTTCAATTCAATTTTACTCCACTTTTACGATTTCCTTCAGAGCTTCCCAATAATTACTAAATGTATCAATTTGTTTACTTTCTTCCAGGGCTAAAGGTAGCACAACAAAAAACTGGGACACATTGGGTAACAAAGCAGTTAGAGATCATGATGAAACAAAAAGAAGGTATAATAAATTTCAGGTAAATTCTTCTAGTGTGAACCAGGTCAAATACAAAAGATGGAGCTGAAAGAAGTTAAAGAAAAATGTCACTGGCACAGAGAATGGAAATAGAAAACAATCATCATGAAAGGACACCCTGAAATATCAATAATAAGGTAGTAAGATGTAGAGTTGGACCTATCCGGGATAGAGAAGGTGATATTGTGCAGCATAGTGGCTCAGTGGTTAGCACTGCTGCCTCACAGTGCCAAGGGCCTGGGTTCAATTCCACCCTCAGGCAGTGTCTGTGTAGAGTCTGCATGTTTTCCCTGTACCAGTATGGGTTTCCTCTGGGGGCTCTGGTTTCCTCCCACGGTCCAAAAATGTGTAGGCTAGATGGATTGGCCATGCTAAATTTCCCATAGTGTCCAGCAATGTGTAGGTTAACCGTGGGGCTGGGTGTGATGCTTTTTGGAGGACCAGTATGGGCTGAAAGGCCTGCTTCCACACTGTAGGGATTCTATGACGAGCTTTTGGGGTGCAAGGCTAAGGTGGAAAACTTAATGAATAGTTTATATCAGTGTCTGTTAAGGAAGAGGTATCCAACAATATATTAATAGAAGGAGAGTTAGTATGGTTAATAGATGGAGTGAAAACTGAGAGGAAAGGGTACAGGGAAGGCCAGTAACACTTCGAGTCATTAAGTCACCTGGCTTGTGTGACTTGTAGACCCAGTCACTAAGGGAAAGTTGAGCAATGATGGAAGGGCCTGTCACAATCTTCCAGTCTACCTCAGAAATGGGGAGGTGACAAGAGTTTGAAAGGGGGAAATGTCATACCCTTATTCAAGGAAAGATGTAATTGGCCCTAACAAATAAGTCAATTAGTTTGACATCGTGGTGTTATGCTTATGGAATTTACAAGCTACAATACTTTACACGACTACTTTAGTTAAAATCAAATAGAGTTTTCTGGATGGGAAGGATAGTTATCAGACTCAACATTTGCTCGAAGATAGACCCTTATGATCTGTTTGTCATGGATGAAGAACTCCGAAACCAAATCGTATTGAGAATCAAGTGAAGTGCTTCACACCTTCACACAGAAAAATGAGAGCTGCTTTTTACTAAAGGAAATATGGAGAAGCTGAGAAAGAGGCAGAGAATGCAAATGCTGTGAAGAGTAGAAAAGAAAAGGAAAGAACGACTATCAGACAATAAGGTAATAAGACATGGAGACAGAAGTAGGCCAATGAGATCACTTTGACATTCAGTGAGATCAGAGCTGACCTGATGATGCTCAACTCTATTTCCTGCCTTTTCTCGATAATCCCAATTCCTTCACTAATTATTAACAGGTTTACCTCAATCTTGAAGGTACTTAATTACCTAAACTTTGATTGCCCTCTGTGGTGAATTTTCACAGATTTACAACCCCATGAGAGAAGAACTTCCTCCTCAGGCTGTCTTAAATGGACAGCACCTTACCCTGAAATATTGACCTCTGGTCTTAGACTCTTCCACAAGAGGAGCCTGATGAAGGGCTTTTGCCTGAAAAGTCAATTTTCCTGCTCCTCGGATGCTGCCTGACCTCCTGTGCTTTTCCAGCACCACTCTAATCTTGACTCTGGTTTCCAGCATCTGCAGCCCTCACTTTGCCACAAGAGGAATCAGCCTTTCCACATCTGCTCTGTCAAGCCCCCCCAAAACATTTTGTACGTGGCATTCCTCTAAACAATAATAAATACAGGCCCAACCTACTCAACTCTCCTCATAAGAAAGTCCCTCAATTTGTGAAAACAGCTGAGTGAATCTTCTTTGGACTGCCTCCAATCCCAGTGCACTTTTCATCAGATAAGAGCTGTTCATTGTTCAAACTAGTGCCTTGTATAGTTTTAGCAAGATGACCCTATTTTTATTATCCAGTCCCCTTAAAATAAAAGCCAACATTCCAAATTCCTTCCCTATTACATCCTGAACTTGGGTGCTAGTTTTTTTGTGTGTGATTTATGCATGAGGACTGCGAAATCCCTCTGTTCTATAGCTTTCTGCAGTCTTTCTCCACTTTAAGTAGGATTTAGCTCCTCTACTCTCCTTACCAAGGTGTAAAACCTCACATTATCCACTTTTATATTCTATCTGCCCAGTTTTTGCCTACTCACGTAATCTGTCTAAATTCCTCTGCAGCCGCTTTATATCATCTTCACCATGTGTTTTCCCACCTATTTTGTGAAATCTTTAAACTTGGTATCCGTACATTAACTTCCCCCACTCAAATCATCAATATGTATACTAAATATTTATGGCCCCAGCACTGATCCCTATGATATTCCACTGGTTACAGGTTGCCATCCTGAAAATGACACCTTTATCCCAACTCTCTGTCTTCTATTAGTTAGCCAATCCTCTATCCATGTGAATATACTATCTCCAAAACCATGGGCTCATCATTACTAAGTAGCGATATGTTCAATACTTTATTGTCTGTCTGTTGGAAGTCCTACATTTATCAAATTGCATCTATTGATTTCCCTTTATCTATCCTGCTTGGTACCTGCTTAAAGATTTTTAATCAAATGTTTAATCATGATTTCTCCTTCATAAAGCTATATTGACTCTGCTTGATTATATTAAGTAATTCTACATACTCTGCTGGTATATACTTTATAATAAAATTTCACCTTTTCCCACTGACTGATATTAACCTTACTGGCTTCCAGTTACCTGTTTTCTGTCTCCCCTACGTTTTGAATAAAAGTGTTACATTTTCAGTTTTCCAATTAGTTGGGACTCTTCCAGAATCCAAAGGATCCTTGGATGATTGCTACCAGGGCATTCATTATTTCTTTAGTTAATTTTGTTTAATATCATTGGATATAATTCATGAGTTCCAGGGGACTTTAACCCAATTATATATACCTGTACGTTTTCCATAATAACAGGGTGAGAATTCACTTCCTACTTTCCTTCTGTCCCTTGATATTTTTACTATTTTTGGAATGCTTTTAGTGTCACCTGCTGTAACTGACACAACTCCTCTGCCATTTCCTGCTTTCCAATTTTTATTATTTCCCCAACATCATTCTCTGAGGGATCTACATTCACTTTGGTCTATTTCTTCATTTTTATATACTTAAAGAAGATCTTACTGTCCATTTTAACGTTATTTGCTCGTTAAACTCCAAAGTTTATCTTCTCCCTTTGTTTGGTCATCTCTTGTTGGTTTTTGATACTTACCAAATCTTTTGGCTCACCATTGACCTTTGTCATATTGCATGATTTGTTTTCCTTGAAATCTGATACTATCCTTAACTTTGATGATTTACCGTGGTTGGATTACCCACTTAGAGTCATACAGCATGGATGCTGACCATGTTCCCAAACTAAACTAGTCCCAACTTGCCTGCATTTGACCCATGTCCCTCTAAATCTTTTCTATTCATGAACTTATCCAAATATCTTTTCAATGTTGTAACTGTCCCTGCATCCACCACTTCCTCATTTCATACACTAACCACTCACTGTGTAAAAATGTTGCTCCCATGTCCTTTTCAAATCTTTCTCCCATCCCCTTAAAAATACCTCTAGTCTTTTGCTATTTGCCTTATCAATGCCTCCCATGATTTTATAAACCTCAATCAGTTTAGCCCTCAACATTCTCAGCTCCAGTGGATAAGTCCCAGCCTATCGGCCTAATTTTGTATCTCCAACCGTCCACTCCAGGCAACATCATAGTAAATCTTTTCTGAACCCTCTCCAATTTAATGATATCCTCCTTGTAACAGAGCGATCAGAACTGAACACACTACTCCAGAAGAGACCTCACTAACGTTCTGTACAATCCAACATAATGTCCCAGCTCCAATACTCAGAGGTCTGAGCAATGAAGGCAAGTATGCTAAATGCCTTCTTAATCACCTTGTGTCGCAAATTTCACAGAATTATGTCCCTGAATTGCTAGGTCTCTTTGTTCTACAACATTACCCAGGGCCCCACTTTTAACTGCCCTGCCCTTGTTTGTTTTACCAAAATACTCTTCTTAGACTCTTGCTTCCTCACTGGCATTTTTCCTTGAGTATGAACAAATTTCTTATGTCTGCCACTGCTCATCAACGGTCTTTTCTACTGAGCTCCCTTCCCAGTCCACTCCAGCCAATTCTGCCCCATTCGCTTGGCGTTACACTTAGCACCTTTTTTTTCTGACCGAGGATTCTCACTTTCAAACTGAATGCTGAATTATAGTCAATGTTTCCTCAGCATCATTTACTCTGAGATCATTTACTAAGCCTACCTCATTGCGCATTCTCAGTTCCAAAATAGCCCGAACCTTGATCCTTTACCAAAGCTGTGATATTTATTGTTACTTATCTTTCATATTACATAGCACGACTGAAATACAGATAACTATGCCAGGAAACAAACAGCAAATTATATAGAAATTTGCATTGACAAACATTCTCAAAGATGTTAAACTAGAAACCAATGAACATTCACAATTATTATAGCAAAATATATGCATGATACTTGGTGAAATGCATAATTGGAACTGGATTATCAGTTCCCTGACTGTGCAGCTAAGAAACAGCAAATAGAATTTATTTGAATTTATTTGAAGAGGACATTGGTTGGTCCACTTTTGGAATACTATGTACAATTCTGGTCTCCCTTCTGTAGGAAGAATGTTGTGAAACTTGAAAGGGTTCAGAAAATATTTACAAGGATGTTGCCAGGGTTTGAGCTATAAGGAGAGGCTGAACAGGCTGGGGCTGTTTTCCCTGGAGTGTAGGAGGCTGAGGGGTGAACTTATAGAGGTTTATCAAATCATCAGAGGTGTGGATAGAATAAATAGACATTTTCTTTTCCCTGGGGTGGGGGAGTCCAAAACTAGAGGGCATAGATTTAGGGCAAGAAGGGAAAAATTTAAAAGAGACCTGTAATAATGCTGTTCCTTTAATAAGGTTATGTTGTCCTTGGTTTTTTTCTCTCAGAGAGATCGTAAAAGACAGACTCCAAAAAGTCTAAGTTGAAGGGTTTTAGGGCCAGTTGATTATTACTAACAGACACTGCCTCAGGCAACAGGCTTTCTAGTTTTTAGAAAAGCCCTTGTACAATGAAAGGGGAGTTCTCCCAGCTCAGCTTTTCTCTGATTTGGTTTGGTTTTAGGGAGCAGTCTTTATGAAACTATTGGACCCAAAGAAGCAGGTCCATGCTGACCCTCTCCCCTCTCTGACATCTCTCTGTAAGAGCCTGGGTTTGATTTTACCTTTTGTGCCAAGGGTTGCTTATGGGGATTGTTGTTAGTGTTTGGAAGAGCATCATTAAGTTGGGATAATCTGTTGGGTTTTCGGATAAATTAAGTTATTTGGTAATCTTTGTATTTCATTTGGTAATCTTGTAAATAAATTCTGTCTTGTTTAAAACCAAGTGGTCCAGCCAACTGCATCCCTCCTGGAATATTTGTGTTACACCTACTTAAAACAACTAGCAAAGTTAGGGTCTGGTCCATAACAGACCTAAGGGGCAATTTTTTCACGCAGAGAGGGGTGCGTGTATGGAATTAGCTGCCAGAGGAAGTGGTAGAGACTGGCACAATTACAAAATTATAAAGGTATCTGAATAGATAGATGAATAGGAAAGGTTTAGAGGGAAAGTGCTAATGGGCTAATGGGACTAGATCAATTTGAGATATCTGGTTGGCATGGACAAGTTGGACTGAAAGGTCTGTTCCATGCTGTATATCTCTATGATTCTATGACTGTATTTCAGAGACAATCTGGCAACTTTATAGCAGTTTGTTCATCAATTGATGTCAAAATGGCTTATTAAATGATTTATTTGCTTCAAGCCCTCCTCAAATCCTAGAAAAATCCATTACATAATTTTGACTTTGTGACTTGGCCTCATTATGAATCAATGATCACAGCAAAAGCAATTGTTCAACTGAACATCTGCACGTAAAACGTAACTTTATTCTCTTTGCAGAGGCTGGATGATTTTCTTTATGTTGGAGTACTTTCTTGTTTTATTATATGAAACGTATGATTTTCTCTGCTTGATTTCTATGTTTCCTTCTTTGCTTGCCAACTCTACTTTGGTGACTCAAGTATAAAATGCTAACTTTTGGTGAGAGTTGGAGCTAACAATGTTCATGATATATTATGAAATATCTGGCTTCTTTGCTCCTTATTACAAGTATTCTACCTTTCCTCATCGGGTCAATGACTCAAGCTAAACAAAGTTAATCACAAGCTTACTGTTCCATTCAACTAAAGCTGAGTTCCAACTCTATTTTATCTCCATCATAAAATATATCTGATATTTTTTGGAAGAAACATGAAGATTCTGTAAGAAGCAGAACTGTTACACATCCTGCGAAAGGATGGATTCCTTCATTAAAGTTCTAGGCTCGATCTTCTCATGGATGTGTGCATGGTAGTCTTTCGTTGACAAATTGTAGAATGCTACTTCCATGAAACTACAACTACCTTCTACCTTAACTCACCTCCCACTTGTACTTCCACCCATGCTTTTGGATTTGGATTCAAAATAGAAGCAGATGGATTTTTAGTAGCTCTGTCAAGGTCATCATTTTTAACAGCTCATTCTGTCAATTTGGAACAGTGATTGAATTACATCAGAAACAGGAAAGCATGAGACCAAAGTAGAGTGCCTGGGAGAACTCTTGTGACGTTAATGGATAAAATATTTGAACTGTTTGGTTTGAAACAGGTAGAGTGAACACGTTAAGGCAATTATGTTAGCTTTAACCTCAGTTCAGAAGATTCAAGTTTTTAGTTCGGTTGAACTCAAAGTTCAGTTCAAGAGACAATAGTTGCTTTACCAGGAGAATCAAGGGTTCAGGGAAACCAGCCACCTCATGAGAGGGGTTTCTAGACTGCACAGTTGCCAAGCCAAGATCATTTGGATAGAAATCTTCCTAGAATAGAATTGAAAATGTTTAGGCCATCAGAATTATGAGAGGTAATGTCAACAGACTCCACAAAGAATTATAATAAAGCTGAGATAGGAGAGATACTTCACTGGAATTGAGTATCTGGAACAGATAGTGCTGAGAAATAGATTGATCCTTTGTTTTGATGTTTGTGTTCAGATCTTTCCAACAGTTCTCTCTATATATGTTTAATTGTTTATTTCTTCTTTTCGTGCAATAAACATATGTTTTGTTAAGGAACATTTGCAGTCTCCTATGAATATGTTTCAATGACTAAGCACCATGTTAATGAAAAAGCATTAACATACGACCTGCCAAACCAGATTTCAATCTGGAATCCAACTTACACAGTGTTAATGTTCACTGGAAATGTATCAATCCCTAAATTATGCAAATGTTAATAGTTATTTGGTAGTGTATAACTTGAATTTTGCTAGAAAACAATGTGTTACGAAAACATCTTACTTTTTTTATTTGTTCATGGGATATGGGCATTCCTGACGAGGCCAGCATTTAATGTCTGTTCCTCACTGTCCTCGAGAAGTTGGCTGCCCTCTTGGATCATTGCCATTCTTAGAACATAGAACATAGAACATAGAACATAGAACAATACAGCACAGAACAGGCCCTTCGGCCCACGATGTTGTGCCGAACATTTGTCCTAGCTTAAGCTCCCATCCATGTACCTATCCAATTGCCGCTTAAAGGTCACCAATGATTCTGACTCTGCCACTCCCACAGGCAGTGCATTCCATGCCCCCACCACTCTCTGGGTAAAGAACCTACCCCTGACATCTCCCCTATACCTTCCACCCTTCACCTTAAATTTATGTCCCCTTGTAACACTCTGTTGCACCCGGGGAAAAAGTTTCTGACTGTCTACTCTACCTATTCCTCTGATCATCTTATAAACCTCGATCAAGTCACCCCTCATCCTTCGCCATTCCAACGAGAAAAGGCCGAGAACTCTCAACCTAGCCTCGTACGACTTCCTCTC